>NC_092617.1:5000-167500 GCF_047663525.1 Anas platyrhynchos | reverse complement strand
TTGTACCCAAAGCCTTCCTTTGGGGGCACTTTTGGATGGGCAAAAAGGGCTCGCAACGCATTTCCTGGGGCCTGATTTTTCAGTCGTCTTCGATGCCGGCTAGGGCTATGTTTAGGGATGTTCGGAAACAGCGAACCCGGAGGGTCCAGTTGCATGTGGGACTGCGTAAAGGCTCCCCTGGGGAGTTCTCTTGTACCCAAAGCCTTCCTTTGGGGGCACTTTTGGATGGTCCAAAGGGGCTCGCAACGCATTTCCTGGGGCCTGATTTTTCACTCGTCTCCGATGACGGCTAGGGCTACGTTTAGGTTTGCTCAGGAACAGCGAACCCGGAGGGTCCATTTGCATGTGGGGCTGCATAAAGGCTCCCCTGGGGAGTTCTCTTGTACCCAAAGCCTTCCTTTGGGGGCACTTTTGGATGGGCGAAAAGGGCGTGCAACGCTTTTTCTGGGGCCCGGTTTTTCAGTCTTCTCCCATGCCGGCTATGGCTATGTTTAGGGTTGCTTGGAAAAATCGAACCCGGAGGGTCCAGTTGCATGTGGGGCTGCGTAAAGGCTCCCCTGGGGAGTTCTCTTGTACCCAAAGCCTTCCTTTGGGGGCACTTTTGGATGGGCAAAAAGGGCTCGCAACGCATTTCCTGGGGCCTGATTTTTCAGTCGTCTTCGATGCCGGCTAGGGCTATGTTTAGGGATGCTCGGAAACAGCGAACCCGGAGGGTCCAGTTGCATGTGGGGCTGCGTAAAGGCTCCCCTGGGGAGTTCTCTTGTACCCAAAGCCTTCCTTTGGGGGCACTTTTGGATGGTCCAAAGGGGCTCGCAACACATTTCCTGGGGCCTGATTTTTCACTCGTCTCCGATGACGGCTAGGGCTACGTTTAGGTTTGCTCAGGAACAGCGAACCCGGAGGGTCCATTTGCATGTGGGGCTGCGTAAAGGCTCCCCTGGGGAGTTCTCTTGTACCCAAAGCCTTCGTTTGTGGGCACTTTTGGATGGGCGAAAAGGGCTTGCAACGCTTTTTCTGGGGCCCGGTTTTTCAGTCTTCTCCCATGCCGGCTATGGCTATGTTTAGGGTTGCTCGGAAAAATCGAACCCGGAGGGTCCAGTTGCATGTGGGGCTGCGTAAAGTCTCCCCTGGGGAGTTCTCTTGTACCCAAAGCCTTCCTTTCGTGACACTTTTGGATGGTCCAAAGGGGCTTGCAACGCTTTTTCTGGGGCCCGGTTTTTCAGTCTTCTCCCATGCCAGCTAAGGCTATTTTTAGGGTTGCTTGGAAAAAGCGAACCCGGAGGGTCCAGTTGCATGTGGGGCTGCGTAAAGGCTCCCCTGGGGAGTTCACTTGTACCCAAAGCCTTCCTTTGGGGGCACTTTGGGATGGGAGAAAAGGGCTCGCAACGCATTTCCTGGGGCCTGATTTTTCAGTCGTCTTCGATGCCGGCTAGGGCTATGTTTAGGGTTGCTCGGAAACAGTGAACCCGGAGGGTCCAGTTGCATGTGGGGCTGCGTAAAGGCTCCCCTGGGGAGTTCTCTTGTACCCAAAGCCTTCCTTTTGGGGGCACTTTTGGATGGTCCAAAGGGGCTTGCAACGCATTTCCTGGGGCCTGATTTTTCAGACGTCTTCGAAGCCGGCTAGGGATATGCTTAGGAATGGTCGGAAAAATCGAACCCGGAGGGTCCAGTTGCATGTGGGGCTGCGTAAAGGCTCCCCTGGGGAGTTCTCTTGTACCCAAAGCCTTCCTTTGGGGGCATTTTTGGATGGGCGAAAAGGGCTCGCAACGCATTTCCTGGGGCCTGATTTTTCAGTCGTCTTCGATGCTGGCTAGGGCTATGTTTAGGGATGCTCAGGAACAGCAAACCCGGAGGGTCCAGTTGCATGTGGGACTGCGTAAAGGCTCCCCTGGGGAGTTCTCTTGTACCCAAAGCCTTCCTTTGGTGACACTTTTGGATGGTCCAAAGGGGCTCGCAACGCATTTCCTGGGGCCTGATTTTTCACTCGTCTCCGATGACGGCTAGGGCTACGTTTAGGTTTGCTCAGGAACAGCAAACCCGGAGGGTCCAGTTGCATGTGGGACTGCATAAAGGCTCCCCTGGGGAGTTCACTTGTACCCAAAGCCTTCCCTTGGTGACACTTTTGGATGGTCCAAAGGGGCTCGCAACCCATTTCCTGGGGCCTGATTTTTCACTCGTCTCCGATGACGGCTAGGGCTACGTTTAGGTTTGCTCGGAAAAATCGAACCCGGAGGGTCCAGTTGCATGTGGGGCTGCGTAAAGGCTCCCCTGGGGAGTTCTCTTGTACCCAAAGCCTTCCTTTGGGGGCACTTTTGGATGGTCCAAAGGGGCTCGCAACGCATTTCCTGGGGCCTGATTTTTCACTCGTCTCCGATGACGGCTAGGGCTACGTTTAGGTTTGCTCAGGAACAGCGAACCCGGAGGGTCCAGTTGCATGTGGGGCTGCGTAAAGGCTCCCCTGGGGAGTTCTCTTGTACCCAAAGCCTTCCTTTGGGGGCACTTTTGGATGGGCGAAAAGGGCTCGCAACGCATTTCCTGGGGCCTGATTTTTCAGTCGTCTTCGATGCCGGCTAGGGCTATGTTTAGGGATGCTCGGAAACAGCGAACCCGGAGGGTCCAGTTGCATGTGGGGCTGCGTAAAGGCTCCCCTGGGGAGTTCTCTTGTACCCAAAGCCTTCCTTTGGGGGCACTTTTGGATGGGCAAAAAGGGCTCGTAACGCATTTCCTGGGGCCTGAATTTTCAGTCTGCTCCCATGCCGGCTAGTGTTATGTTTAGGGATGCTCGGAAACAGCGAACCCGGAGGGTCCAGTTGCATGTGGGGCTGCGTAAAGGCTCCCCTGGGGAGTTCACTTGTACCCAAAGCCTTCCTTTGGGGGCACTTTTGGATGGTCCAAAGGGGCTCGCAACGCATTTCCTGGGGCCTGATTTTTCACTCGTCTCCGATGAAGGCTAGGGCTACGTTTAGGTTTGCTCAGGAATAGCGAACCCGGAGGGTCCAGTTGCATGTGGGGCTGCGTAAAGGCTCCCCTGGGGAGTTCTCTTGTACCCAAAGCCTTCCTTTGGGGGCACTTTTGGATGGGCGAAAAGGGCTTGGAACGCTTTTTCTGGGGCCCGGTTTTTCAGTCTTCTCCAATGCTGGCTATGGCTATGTTTAGGGATGCTCGGAAAAATCGAACCCGGAGGGTCCAGTTGCATGTGGGGCTGCGTAAAGGCTCCCCTGGGGAGTTCTCTTGTACCCAAAGCGTTCCTTTGGGGGCACTTTTGGATGGGCAAAATGGGCTCGCAACGCATTTCCTGGGGCCTGATTTTTCAGTCGTCTTCGATGACGGCTAGGGCTATGTTTAGGGATGCTTGGAAACAGCGAACCCGGAGGGTCCAGTTGCATGTGGGGCTGCGTAAAGGCTCCCCTGGGGAGTTCACTTGTACCCAAAGCCTTCCCTTGGGGGCAATTTTGGATGGGCAAAAAGGGCTCGCAACGCATTTCCTGGGGCCTGATTTTTCACTCGTCTCCGATGACGGCTAGGGCTACGTTTAGGTTTGCTCGGAAAAATCGAACCCGGAGGGTCCAGTTGCATGTGGGGCTGCGTAAAGGCTCCCCTGGGGAGTTCTCTTGTACCCAAAGCCTTCCTTTGGGGGCACTTTTGGATGGTCCTAAGGGGCTCGCAACGCATTTCCTGGGGCCTGATTTTTCAGTCGTCTCCGATGACGGCTAGGGCTACGTTTAGGTTTGCTCAGGAACAGCGAACCCGGAGGGTCCAGTTGCATGTGG
Source organism: Anas platyrhynchos (assembly GCF_047663525.1). Classification (NCBI taxonomy): domain Eukaryota; kingdom Metazoa; phylum Chordata; class Aves; order Anseriformes; family Anatidae; genus Anas; species Anas platyrhynchos. The sequence continues at coordinate 163,730 of NC_092617.1, read as the reverse complement.
GGCTGCGTAAAGGCTCCCCTGGGGAGTTCTCTTGTACCCAAAGCCTTCCTTTGGGGGCACTTTTGGATGGTCCAAAGGGGCTCGCAACGCATTTCCTGGGGCCTGATTTTTCAGTCGTCTTCGATGCCGGCTAGGGCTATGTTTAGGGATGCTCGGAAACAGCGAACCCGGAGGGTCCAGTTGCATGTGGGGCTGCGTAAAGGCTCCCCTGGGGAGTTCTCTTGTACCCAAAGCCTTCCTTTGGGGGCACTTTTGGATGGGCAAAAAGGGCTCGCAACGCATTTCCTGGGGCCTGATTTTTCAGTCTGCTCCCATGCCGGCTAGTGTTATGTTTAGCGATGCTCGGAAACAGCGAACCCGGAGGGTCCAGTTGCATGTGGGGCTGCGTAAAGGCTCCCCTGGGGAGTTCTCTTGTACCCAAAGCCTTCCTTTGGGGGCACTTTTGGATAGGCAAAAAGTGCTCGCAACGCATTTCCTGGGGCCTGATTTTTCACTCGTCTCCGATGACGGCTAGGGCTATGTTTAGGGATGCTCGGAAACAGCGAACCCGGAGGGTCCAGTTGCATGTGGGGCTGCGTAAAGGCTCCCCTGGGGAGTTCTCTTGTACCCAAAGCCTTCCTTTGGGGGCACTTTGGGATGGTCCAAAGGGGCTCGCAACGCATTTCCTGGGGCCTGATTTTTCAGTCGTCTTCGATGACGGCTAGGGCTACGTTTAGGTTTGCTCAGGAACAGCGAACCCGGAGGGTCCAGTTGCATGTGGGGCTGCGTAAAGGCTCCCCTGGGGAGTTCTCTTGTACCCAAAGCCTTCCTTTGGGGGCACTCTTGGATAGGCGAAAAGGGCTCGGAACACATTTCCTGGGGCCTGATTTTTCAGTCGTCTTCGATGCTGGCTAGGGCTACGTTTAGGGATGCTCGGAAACAGCGAACCCGGAGGGTCCAGTTGCATGTGGGGCTGCGTAAAGGCTCCCCTGGGGAGTTCACTTGTACCCAAAGCCTTCCTTTGGGGGCACTTTTGGATGGGCGAAAAGGGCTTGGAACGCTTTTTCTGGGGCCCGGTTTTTCAGTCTTCTCCCATGCCGGCTATGGCTATGTTTAGGGATGCTCGGAAAAATCGAACCCGGAGGGTCCAGTTGCATGTGGGACTGCATAAAGGCTCCCCTGGGGAGTTCTCTTGTACCCAAAGCCTTCCTTTGGGGGCACTTTTGGATGGGCAAAATGGGCTCGCAACGCATTTCCTGGGGCCTGATTTTTCAGTCGTCTTCGATGCCGGCTAGGGCTATGTTTAGGGATGCTCGGAAACAGTGAACCCGGAGGGTCCAGTTGCATGTGGGGCTGCGTAAAGGCTCCCCTGGGGAGTTCACTTGTACCCAAAGCCTTCCCTTGGGGGCAATTTTGGATGGGCAAAAAGGGCTCGCAACGCATTTCCTGGGGCCTGATTTTTCACTCGTTTCCGATGACGGCTAGGGCTACGTTTAGGTTTGCTCGGAAAAATCGAACCCGGAGGGTCCAGTTACATGTGGGGCTGCGTAAAGGCTCCCCTGGGGAGTTCTCTTGTACCCAAAGCCTTCCTTTGGGGGCACTTTGGGATGGTCCAAAGGGGCTCGCAACGCATTTCCTGGGTCCTGATTTTTCAGTCGTCTCCGATGACGGCTAGGGCTACGTTTAGGTTTGCTCAGGAACAGCGAACCCGGAGGGTCCAGTTGCATGTGGGGCTGCGTAAAGGCTCCCCTGGGGAGTTCTCTTGTACCCAAAGCCTTCCTTTGGGGGCACTTTTGGATGGTCCAAAGGGGCTCGCAACGCATTTCCTGGGGCCTGATTTTTCACTCGTCTTCGATGCCGGCTAGGGCTATGTTTAGGGATGCTCGGAAACAGCGAACCCTGAGGGTCCAGTTGCATGTGGGGCTGCGTAAAGGCTCCCCTGGGGAGTTCTCTTGTACCCAAAGCCTTCCTTTGGGGGCACTTTTGGATGGGAGAAAAGGGCTCGCAACGCATTTCCTGGGGCCTGATTTTTCAGTCGTCTTCGATGCCGGCTAGGGCTATGTTTAGGGATGCTCGGAAACAGCGAACCCTGAGGGTCCAGTTGCATGTGGGACTGCGTAAAGGCTCCCCTGGGGAGTTCTCTTGTACCCAAAGCCTTCCTTTGGTGACACTTTTGGATGGTCCAAAGGGGCTCGCAACGCATTTCCTGGGGCCTGATTTTTCACTCGTCTTCGATGACGGCTAGGGCTACGTTTAGGTTTGCTCAGGAACAGCAAACCCGGAGGGTCCAGTTGCATGTGGGACTGCGTAAAGGCTCCCCTGGGGAGTTCTCTTGTACCCAAAGCCTTCCTTTGGGGGCACTTTTGGATGGGCAAAAAGGGCTCGCAACGCATTTCCTGGGGCCTGATTTTTCACTCGTCTCCGATGACGGCTAGGGCTATGTTTAGGGATGCTCGGAAACAGCGAACCCGGAGGGTCCAGTTGCATGTGGGGCTGCGTAAAGTCTCCCCTGGGGAGTTCTCTTGTACCCAAAGCCTTCCTTTGGGGGCACTTTTGGATGGGTAAAAAGGGCTCGCAACGCATTTCCTGGGGCCTGATTTTTCACTCGTCTCCGATGACGGCTAGGGCTACATTTAGCTTTGCTCAGGAACAGCGAACCCGGAGGGTCCAGTTGCATGTGGGGCTGCGTAAAGGCTCCCCTGGGGAGTTCTCTTGTACCCAAAGCCTTCCTTTGGGGGCACTTTTGGATAGGCAAAAAGGGCTCGCAACGCATTTCCTGCGGCCTGATTTTTCACTCGTCTCCGATGACGGCTAGGGCTATGTTTAGGGATGCTCGGAAACAGCGAACCCGGAGGGTCCAGTTGCATGTGGGGCTGCGTAAAGGCTCCCCTGGGGAGTTCTCTTGTACCCAAAGCCTTCCTTTGGGGGCACTTTTGGATGGGCAAAATGGGCTCGCAACGCATTTCCTGGGGCCTGATTTTTCAGTCGTCTTCGATGCCGGCTAGGGCTATGTTTAGGGATGCTCGGAAACAGTGAACCCGGAGGGTCCAGTTGCATGTGGGGCTGCGTAAAGGCTCCCCTGGGGAGTTCACTTGTACCCAAAGCCTTCCCTTGGGGGCAATTTTGGATGGGCAAAAAGGGCTCGCAACGCATTTCCTGGGGCCTGATTTTTCACTCGTTTCCGATGCCGGCTAGGGCTACGTTTAGGTTTGCTCAGGAACAGCGAACCCGGAGGGTCCAGTTGCATGTGGGGCTGCGTAAAGGCTCCCCTGGGGAGTTCTCTTGTACCCAAAGCCTTCCTTTGGGGGCACTTTTGGATGGTCCAAAGGGGCTCGCAACGCATTTCCTGGGGCCTGATTTTTCACTCGTCTTCGATGCCGGCTAGGGCTATGTTTAGGGATGCTCGGAAACAGCGAACCCTGAGGGTCCAGTTGCATGTGGGGCTGCGTAAAGGCTCCCCTGGGGAGTTCTCTTGTACCCAAAGCCTTCGTTTGGGGGCACTTTGGGATGGGAGAAAAGGGCTCGCAACGCATTTCCTGGGGCCTGATTTTTCAGTCGTCTTCGATGACGGCTAGGGTTATGTTTAGGGTTGCTCAGAAAAATAGAACCCGGAGGGTCCAGTTGCATGTGGGGCTGCGTAAAGGCTCCCCTGGGGAGTTCTCTTGTACCCAAAGCCTTCCTTTGGGGGCACTTTGGGATGGGCGAAAAGGGCTCGCAACACATTTCCTGGCGCCTGATTTTTCAGTCTGCTCCCATGCCGGCTAGGGTTATGTTTAGGGATGCTCGGAAACAGCGAACCCGGAGGGTCCAGTTGCATGTGGGGCTGCGTAAAAGCTCCCCTGGGGAGTTCTCTTGTACCCAAAGCCTTCCTTTGGGGGCACTTTTGGATGGGTAAAAAGGGCTCGCAACGCATTTCCTGGGGCCTGATTTTTCACTCGTCTCCGATGACGGCTAGGGCTACATTTAGCTTTGCTCAGGAACAGCGAACCCGGAGGGTCCAGTTGCATGTGGGGCTGCGTAAAGGCTCCCCTGGGGAGTTCTCTTGTACCCAAAGCCTTCCTTTGGGGGCACTCTTGGATAGGCGAAAAGGGCTCGGAACACATTTCCTGGGGCCTGATTTTTCAGTCGTCTTCGATGCTGGCTAGGGCTACGTTTAGGGATGCTCGGAAACAGCGAACCCGGAGGGTCCAGTTGCATGTGGGGCTGCGTAAAGGCTCCCCTGGGGAGTTCTCTTGTACCCAAAGCCTTCCCTTGGGGGCAATTTTGGATGGTCCAAAGGGGCTCGCAACGCATTTCCTGGGGCCTGATTTTTCAGTCGTCTCCGATGACGGCTATGGCTACGTTTAGGTTTGCTCAGGAACAGCGAACCCGGAGGGTCCAGTTGCATGTGGGGCTGCGTAAAGGCTCCCCTGGGGAGTTCTCTTGTACCCAAAGCCTTCCTTTGGGGGCACTTTTGGATAGGCGAAAAGGGCTCGGAACACATTTCCTGGGGCCTGATTTTTCAGTCGTCTTCGATGCTGGCTAGGGCTATGTTTAGGGATGCTCGGAAACAGCGAACCCGGAGGGTCCAGTTGCATGTGGGGCTGCGTAAAGGCTCCCCTGGGGAGTTCACTTGTACCCAAAGCCTTCCTTTGGGGGCACTTTTGGATGGGCGAAAAGGGCTTGGAACGCTTTTTCTGGGGCCCGGTTTTTCAGTCTTCTCCCATGCCGGCTATGGCTATGTTTAGGGATGCTCGGAAAAATCGAACCCGGAGGGTCCAGTTGCATGTGGGGCTGCGTAAAGGCTCCCCTGGGGAGTTCTCTTGTACCCAAAGCCTTCCTTTGGGGGCACTTTGGGATGGTCCAAAGGGGCTCGCAACGCATTTCCTGGGGCCTGATTTTTCACTCGTCTCCGATGACGGCTAGGGCTACGTTTAGATTTGCTCAGGAACAGCGAACCCGGAGGGTCCAGTTGCATGTGGGGCTGCGTAAAGGCTCCCCTGGGGAGTTCTCTTGTACCCAAAGCCTTCCTTTGGGGGCACTTTTGGATGGGAGAAAAGGGCTCGCAACGCATTTCCTGGGGCCTGATTTTTCAGTCGTCTTCGAAGCCGGCTAGGGCTATGTTTAGGGATGCTCGGAAACAGCGAACCCTGAGGGTCCAGTTGCATGTGGGGCTGCGTAAAGGCTCCCCTGGGGAGTTCTCTTGTACCCAAAGCCTTCCTTTGTGGGCACGTTTGGATGGGCAAAAAGGGCTTGGAACGCATTTCCTGGGGCCTGATTTTTCAGTCGTCTTCGATGACGGCTAGGGCTATGTTTAGGGTTGCTCGGAAAAATCGAACCCGGAGGGTCCAGTTGCATGTGGGGCTGCATAAAGGCTCCCCTGGGGAGTTCTCTTGTACCCAAAGCCTTCCTTTGGGGGCATTTTTGGATGGGCGAAAAGGGCTCGCAACGCATTTCCTGGGGCCTGATTTTTCAGTCGTCTTCGATGCTGGCTAGGGCTATGTTTAGGGATGCTCGGAAACAGCGAACCCGGAGGGTCCAGTTGCATGTGGGGCTGCGTAAAGGCTCCCCTGGGGAGTTCTCTTGTACCCAAATCCTTCCTTTGGGGGCACTTTTGGATGGTCCAAAGGGGCTCGCAACGCATTTCCTGGGGCCTGATTTTTCACTCGTCTCCGATGACAGCTAGGGCTACGTTTAGGTTTGCTCAGGAACAGCGAACCCGGAGGGTCCATTTGCATGTGGGGCTGCGTAAAGGCTCCCCTGGGGAGTTCACTTGTACCCAAAGCCTTCCTTTGGGGGCACTTTTGGATGGGCGAAAAGGGCTTGCAACGCTTTTTCTGGGGCCCGGTTTTTCAGTCTTCTCGCATGCCGGCTAGTGCTATGTTTAGGGATGCTCGGAAAAATCGAACCCGGAGGGTCCAGTTGCATGTGGGGCTGCGTAAAGGCTCCCCTGGGGAGTTCTCTTGTACCCAAAGCCTTCCTTTGGGGGCACTTTGGGATGGGCAAAAAGGGCTCGCAACGCATTTCCTGGGGCCTGATTTTTCACTCGTCTCCGATGACGGCTAGGGCTACGTTTAGGGATGCTCAGGAACAGCGAACCCGGAAGGTCCAGTTGCATGTGGGGCTGCGTAAAGGCTCCCCTGGGGAGTTCACTTGTACCCAAAGCCTTCCCTTGGGGGCAATTTTGGATGGGCAAAAAGGGCTCGCAACGCATTTCCTGGGGCCTGATTTTTCACTCGTCTCCGATGACGGCTAGGGCTATGTTTAGGTTTGCTCGGAAAAATCGAACCCGGAGGGTCCAGTTGCATGTGGGGCTGCGTAAAGGCTCCCCTGGGGAGTTCTCTTGTACCCAAAGCCTTCCTTTGGGGGCACTTTTGGATGGGAGAAAAGGGCTCGCAACGCATTTCCTGGGGCCTGATTTTTCAGTCGTCTTCGATGCCGGCTAGGGCTATGTTTAGGGATGCTCGGAAACAGCGAACCCTGAGGGTCCAGTTGCATGTGGGGCTGCGTAAAGGCTCCCCTGGGGAGTTCTCTTGTACCCAAAGCCTTCCTTTGGGGGCACTTTTGGATGGGAGAAAAGGGCTCGCAACGCATTTCCTGGGGCCTGATTTTTCAGTCGTCTTCGATGCCGGCTAGGGCTATGTTTAGGGATGCTCGGAAACAGCGAACCCGGAGGGTCCAGTTGCATGTGGGACTGCATAAAGGCTCCCCTGGGGAGTTCTCTTGTACCCAAAGCCTTCCTTTGGTGACACTTTTGGATGGTCCAAAGGGGCTCGCAACGCATTTCCTGGGGCCTGATTTTTCACTCGTCTTCGATGACGGCTAGGGCTACTTTTAGGTTTGCTCAGGAACAGCAAACCCGGAGGGTCCAGTTGCATGTGGGGCTGCGTAAAGGCTCCCCTGGGGAGTTCTCTTGTACCCAAAGCCTTCCTTTGTGGGCACGTTTGGATGGGCAAAAAGGGCTTGGAACGCATTTCCTGGGGCCTGATTTTTCAGTCGTCTTCGATGACGGCTAGGGCTATGTTTAGGGTTGCTCGGAAAAATCGAACCCGGAGGGTCCAGTTGCATGTGGGGCTGCGTAAAGGCTCCCCTGGGGAGTTCTCTTGTACCCAAAGCCTTCCTTTGGGGGCATTTTTGGATGGGCGAAAAGGGCTCGCAACGCATTTCCTGGGGCCTGATTTTTCAGTCGTCTTCGATGCTGGCTAGGGCTATGTTTAGGGATGCTCGGAAACAGCGAACCCGGAGGGTCCAGTTGCATGTGGGGCTGCGTAAAGGCTCCCCTGGGGAGTTCTCTTGTACCCAAAGCCTTCCTTTGGGGGCACTTTGGGATGGTCCAAAGGGGCTCGCAACGCATTTCCTGGGGCCTGATTTTTCACTCGTCTCCGATGACAGCTAGGGCTACGTTTAGGTTTGCTCAGGAACAGCGAACCCGGAGGGTCCAGTTGCATGTGGGGCTGCGTAAAGGCTCCCCTGGGGAGTTCACTTGTACCCAAAGCCTTCCTTTGGGGGCACTTTTGGATGGGCGAAAAGGGCTTGCAACGCTTTTTCTGGGGCCCGGTTTTTCAGTTTTCTCGCATGCCGGCTAGTGCTATGTTTAGGGATGCTCGGAAAAATCGAACCCGGAGGGTCCAGTTGCATGTGGGGCTGCGTAAAGGCTCCCCTGGGGAGTTCTCTTGTACCCAAAGCCTTCCTTTGGGGGCACTTTGGGATGGGCAAAAAGGGCTCGCAACGCATTTCCTGGGGCCTGATTTTTCACTCGTCTCCGATGACGGCTAGGGCTACGTTTAGGGATGCTCAGGAACAGCGAACCCGGAGGGTCCAGTTGCATGTGGGGCTGCGTAAAGGCTCCCCTGGGGAGTTCTCTTGTACCCAAAGCCTTCCTTTGGGGGCACGTTTGGATAGGCAAAAAGGGCTTGGAACGCATTTCCTGGGGCCTGATTTTTCAGTCATCTTCGATGACGGCTAGGGCTATGTTTAGGATTGCTCGGAAAAATCGAACCCGGAGGGTCCAGTTGCATGTGGGGCTTCGTAAAGGCTCCCCTGGGGAGTTCTCTTGTACCCAAAGCCTTCCTTTGGGGGCACTTTTGGATGGGCGAAAAGGGCTCGCAACGCATTTCCTGGGGCCTGATTTTTCAGTCGTCTTCGATGCTGGCTAGGGCTATGTTTAGGGATGCTCGGAAACAGCGAACCCGGAGGGTCCAGTTGCATGTGGGGCTGCGTAAAGGCTCCCCTGGGGAGTTCACTTGTACCCAAAGCCTTCCTTTTGGGGCACTTTTGGATGGGCAAAAAGGGCTCGCAACGCATTTCCTGGGGCCTGATTTTTCAGTCGTCTTCGATGCCGGCTAGGGCTACGTTTAGGGATGCTCGGAAACAGCAAACCCGGAGGGTCCAGTTGCATGTGGGGCTGCGTAAAGGCTCCCCTGGGGAGTTCTCTTGTACCCAAAGCCTTCCTTTGGGGGCACTTTTGGATGGTCCAAAGGGGCTCGCAACGCATTTCCTGGGGCCTGATTTTTCAGTCGTCTCCTATGACGGCTAGGGCTACGTTTAGGTTTGCTCAGGAACAGCGAACCCGGAGGGTCCAGTTGCATGTGGGGCTGCGTAAAGGCTCCCCTGGGGAGTTCTCTTGTACCCAAAGCCTTCCTTTGGGGGCACTTTGGGATGGTCCAAAGGGGCTCGCAACGCATTTCCTGGGGCCTGATTTTTCACTCGTCTCCGATGACGGCTAGGGCTACGTTTAGGTTTGCTCAGGAACAGCGAACCCGGAGGGTCCAGTTGCATGTGGGACTGCGTAAAGGCTCCCCTGGGGAGTTCTCTTGTACCCAAAGCCTTCCTTTGGTGACACTTTTGGATGGTCCAAAGGGGCTCGCAACGCATTTCCTGGGGCCTGATTTTTCACTCGTCTTCGATGACGGCTAGGGCTACGTTTAGGTTTGCTCAGGAACAGCGAACCCGGAGGGTCCAGTTGCATGTGGGGCTGCGTAAAGGCTCCCCTGGGGAGTTCTCTTGTACCCAAAGCCTTCCTTTGGGGGCACTTTTGGATGGGAAAAATGGGCTCGGAACGCATTTCCTGGGGCCTGATTTTTCAGTCGTCTTCGATGCCGGCTAGGGCTATGTTTAGGGATGCTCGGAAACAGCGAACCCTGAGGGTCCAGTTGCATGTGGGGCTGCGTAAAGGCTCCCCTGGGGAGTTCTCTTGTACCCAAAGCCTTCCTTTGGGGGCACTTTTGGATGGGAGAAAAGGGCTCGCAACGCATTTCCTGGGGCCTGATTTTTCAGTCGTCTTCGATGCCGGCTAGGGATATGTTTAGGGATGCTCGGAAACAGCGAACCCGGAGGGTCCAGTTGCATGTGGGACTGCGTAAAGGCTCCCCTGGGGAGTTCTCTTGTACCCAAAGCCTTCCTTTGGTGACACTTTTGGATGGTCCAAAGGGGCTCGCAACGCATTTCCTGGGGCCTGATTTTTCACTCGTCTTCGATGACGGCTAGGGCTACGTTTAGGTTTGCTCAGGAACAGCAAACCCGGAGGGTCCAGTTGCATGTGGGACTGCGTAAAGGCTCCCCTGGGGAGTTCTCTTGTACCCAAAGCCTTCCTTTGGTGACACTTTTGGATGGTCCAAAGGGGCTCGCAACGCATTTCCTGGGGCCTGATTTTTCACTCGTCTTCGATGACGGCTAGGGCTACGTTTAGGTTTGCTCAGGAACAGCGAACCCGGAGGGTCCAGTTGCATGTGGGGCTGCGTAAAGGCTCCCCTGGGGAGTTCTCTTGTACCCAAAGCCTTCCTTTGGGGGCACTTTTGGATGGGAAAAATGGGCTCGGAACGCATTTCCTGGGGCCTGATTTTTCAGTCGTCTTCGATGCCGGCTAGGGCTATGTTTAGGGATGCTCGGAAACAGCGAACCCTGAGGGTCCAGTTGCATGTGGGGCTGCGTAAAGGCTCCCCTGGGGAGTTCTCTTGTACCCAAAGCCTTCCTTTGGGGGCACTTTTGGATGGGAGAAAAGGGCTCGCAACGCATTTCCTGTGGCCTGATTTTTCAGTCGTCTTCGATGCCGGCTAGGGCTATGTTTAGGGATGCTCGGAAACAGCGAACCCGGAGGGTCCAGTTGCATGTGGGACTGCGTAAAGGCTCCCCTGGGGAGTTCTCTTGTACCCAAAGCCTTCCTTTGGTGACACTTTTGGATGGTCCAAAGGGGCTCGCAACGCATTTCCTGGGGCCTGATTTTTCACTGGTCTTCGATGACGGCTAGGGCTACGTTTAGGTTTGCTCAGGAACAGCAAACCCGGAGGGTCCAGTTGCATGTGGGACTGCGTAAAGGCTCCCCTGGGGAGTTCTCTTGTACCCAAAGCCTTCCTTTGGTGACACTTTTGGATGGTCCAAAGGGGCTCGCAACGCATTTCCTGGGGCCTGATTTTTCACTCGTCTTCGATGACGGCTAGGGCTACGTTTAGGTTTGCTCAGGAACAGCGAACCCGGAGGGTCCAGTTGCATGTGGGGCTGCGTAAAGGCTCCCCTGGGGAGTTCTCTTGTACCTAAAGCCTTCCTTTGGGGGCACTTTGGGATGGGAGAAAAGGGCTCGCAACGCATTTCCTGGGGCCTGATTTTTCACTCGTCTCCGATGACGGCTAGGGCTACGTTTAGGTTTGCTCAGGAACAGCGAACCCGGAGGGTCCAGTTGCATGTGGGGCTGCGTAAAGGCTCCCCTGGGGAGTTCTCTTGTACCCAAAGCCTTCCTTTGTGGGCACTTTGGGATGGGCAAAAAGGGCTCGCAACGCATTTCCTGGCGCCTGATTTTTCAGTCTGCTCCCATGCCGGCTAGGGTTATGTTTAGGGATGCTCGGAAACAGCGAACCCGGAGGGTCCAGTTGCATGTGGGGCTGCGTAAAGGCTCCCCTGGGGAGTTCTCTTGTACCCAAAGCCTTCCTTTGGGGGCACTTTGTGATGGGCGAAAAGGGCTCGCAACGCATTTCCTGGGGCCTGATTTTTCACTCATCTTCGATGCCGGCTAGGGCTATGTTTAGGGATGCTCGGAAACAGCGAACCCGGAGGGTCCAGTTGCATGTGGGACTGCGTAAAGGCTCCCCTGGGGAGTTCTCTTGTACCCAAAGCCTTCCTTTGGTGACACTTTTGGATTGTCCAAAGGGGCTCGCAACACATTTCCTGGGGCCTGATTTTTCAGTCGTCTCCGATGACGGCTAGGGCTACGTTTAGGTTTGCTCAGGAACAGCGAACCCGGAGGGTCCAGTTGCATGTGGGGCTGCGTAAAGGCTCCCCTGGGGAGTTCTCTTGTACCCAAAGCCTTCCTTTGGGGGCACTTTTGGATAGGCGAAAAGGGCTCGGAACACATTTCCTGGGGCCTGATTTTTCAGTCGTCTTCGATGCTGGCTAGGGCTATGTTTAGGGATGCTCGGAAACAGCGAACCCGGAGGGTCCAGTTGCATGTGGGGCTGCGTAAAGGCTCCCCTGGGGAGTTCACTTGTACCCAAAGCCTTCCTTTGGGGGCACTTTTGGATGGGCGAAAAGGGCTTGGAACGCTTTTTCTGGGGCCCGGTTTTTCAGTCTTCTCCCATGCCGGCTATGGCTATGTTTAGGGATGCTCGGAAAAATCGAACCCGGAGGGTCCAGTTGCATGTGGGGCTGCGTAAAGGCTCCCCTGGGGAGTTCTCTTGTACCCAAAGCCTTCCTTTGGGGGCACTTTTGGATGGGAAAAATGGGCTCGGAACGCATTTCCTGGGGCCTGATTTTTCAGTCGTCTTCGATGCCGGCTAGGGCTATGTTTAGGGATGCTCGGAAACAGCGAACCCTGAGGGTCCAGTTGCATGTGGGGCTGCGTAAAGGCTCCCCTGGGGAGTTCTCTTGTACCCAAAGCCTTCCTTTGGGGGCACTTTTGGATGGGAGAAAAGGGCTCGCAACGCATTTCCTGGGGCCTGATTTTTCAGTCGTCTTCGATGCCGGCTAGGGCTATGTTTAGGGATGCTCGGAAACAGCGAACCCGGAGGGTCCAGTTGCATGTGGGACTGCGTAAAGGCTCCCCTGGGGAGTTCTCTTGTACCCAAAGCCTTCCTTTGGTGACACTTTTGGATGGTCCAAAGGGGCTCGCAACGCATTCCCTGGGGCCTGATTTTTCACTCGTCTTCGATGACGGCTAGGGCTACGTTTAGGTTTGCTCAGGAACAGCAAACCCGGAGGGTCCAGTTGCATGTGGGACTGCGTAAAGGCTCCCCTGGGGAGTTCTCTTGTACCCAAAGCCTTCCTTTGGTGACACTTTTGGATGGTCCAAAGGGGCTCGCAACGCATTTCCTGGGGCCTGATTTTTCACTCGTCTTCGATGACGGCTAGGGCTACGTTTAGGTTTGCTCAGGAACAGCGAACCCGGAGGGTCCAGTTGCATGTGGGGCTGCGTAAAGGCTCCCCTGGGGAGTTCTCTTGTACCCAAAGCCTTCCTTTGTGGGCACGTTTGGATGGGCAAAAAGGGCTTGGAACGCATTTCCTGGGGCCTGATTTTTCAGTCGTCTTCGATGCCGGCTAGGGCTATGTTTAGGGATGCTCGGAAACAGCGAACCCGGAGGGTCCAGTTGCATGTGGGACTGCGTAAAGGCTCCCCTGGGGAGTTCTCTTGTACCCAAAGCCTTCCTTTGGTGACACTTTTGGATGGTCCAAAGGGGCTCGCAACGCATTTCCTGGGGCCTGATTTTTCACTCGTCTTCGATGACGGCTAGGGCTACGTTTAGGTTTGCTCAGGAACAGCAAACCCGGAGGGTCCAGTTGCATGTGGGGCTGCGTAAAGGCTCCCCTGGGGAGTTCTCTTGTACCCAAAGCCTTCCTTTGTGGGCACGTTTGGATGGGCAAAAAGGGCTTGGAACGCATTTCCTGGGGCCTGATTTTTCAGTCGTCTTCGATTCCGGCTAGGGATATATTTAGGGTTGCTCGGAAAAAGCGAACCCGGAGGGTCCAGTTGCATGTGGGGCTGCGTAAAGGCTCCCCTGGGGAGTTCTCTTGTACCCAAAGCCTTCCTTTGGGGGCACTTTTGGATGGTCCAAAGGGGCTCGCAACGCATTTCCTGGGGCCTGATTTTTCACTCGTCTCCGATGACAGCTAGGGCTACGTTTAGGTTTTCTCAGGAACAGCGAACCCGGAGGGTCCATTTGCATGTGGGGCTGCGTAAAGGCTCCCCTGGGGAGTTCACTTGTACCCAAAGCCTTCCTTTGGGGGCACTTTTGGATGGGCGAAAAGGGCTTGCAACGCTTTTTCTGGGGCCCGGTTTTTCAGTCTTCTCGCATGCCGGCTAGTTCTATGTTTAGGGATGCTCGGAAAAATCGAACCCGGAGGGTCCAGTTGCATGTGGGGCTGCGTAAAGGCTCCCCTGGGGAGTTCTCTTGTACCCAAAGCCTTCCTTTGGGGGCACTTTTGGATGGGCAAAAAGGGCTCGCAACGCATTTCCTGGGGCCTGATTTTTCACTCGTCTCCGATGACGGCTAGGGCTACGTTTAGGGATGCTCAGGAACAGCGAACCCGGAGGGTCCAGTTGCATGTGGGGCTGCGTAAAGGCTCCCCTGGGGAGTTCTCTTGTACCCAAAGCCTTCCTTTGGGGGCACTTTTGGATGGGAGAAAAGGGCTCGCAACGCATTTCCTGGGGCCTGATTTTTCACTCGTCTCCGATGACGGCTAGGGCTATGTTTAGGGATGCTCGGAAACAGCGAACCCGGAGGGTCCAGTTGCATGTGGGACTGCGTAAAGGCTCCCCTGGGGAGTTCTCTTGTACCCAAAGCCTTCCTTTGGTGACACTTTTGGATGGTCCAAAGGGGCTCGCAACGCATTTCCTGGGGCCTGATTTTTCACTCGTCTCCGATGACGGCTAGGGCTACGTTTAGGTTTGCTCAGGAACAGCAAACCCGGAGGGTCCAGTTGCATGTGGGGCTGCGTAAAGGCTCCCCTGGGGAGTTCTCTTGTACCCAAAGCCTTCCTTTGGGGGCACGTTTGGATAGGCAAAAAGGGCTTGGAACGCATTTCCTGGGGCCTGATTTTTCAGTCGTCTTCGATGACGGCTAGGGCTATGTTTAGGATTGCTCGGAAAAATCGAACCCGGAGGGTCCAGTTGCATGTGGGGCTGCGTAAAGGCTCCCCTGGGGAGTTCTCTTGTACCCAAAGCCTTCCTTTGGGGGCACTTTTGGATGGGCGAAAAGGGCTCGCAACTCATTTCCTGGGGCCTGATTTTTCAGTCGTCTTCGATGCTGGCTAGGGCTATGTTTAGGGATGCTCGGAAACAGCGAACCCGGAGGGTCCAGTTGCATGTGGGGCTGCGTAAAGGCTCCCCTGGGGAGTTCACTTGTACCCAAAGCCTTCCTTTTGGGGCACTTTTGGATGGGCAAAAAGGGCTCGCAACGCATTTCCTGGGGCCTGATTTTTCAGTCGTCTTCGATGCCGGCTAGGGCTACGTTTAGGGATGCTCGGAAACAGCGAACCCGGAGGGTCCAGTTGCATGTGGGGCTGCGTAAAGGCTCCCCTGGGGAGTTCTCTTGTACCCAAAGCCTTCCTTTGGGGGCACTTTGGAATGGGAGAAAAGGGCTCGCAACGCATTTCCTGGGGCCTGATTTTTCACTCGTCTCCGATGACGGCTAGGGCTATGTTTAGGTTTGCTCAGGAACAGCGAACCCGGAGGGTCCAGTTGCATGTGGGGCTGCGTAAAGGCTCCCCTGGGGAGTTCTCTTGTACCCAAAGCCTTCCTTTGGTGACACTTTTGGATGGTACAAAGGGGCTCGCAACGCTTTTTCTGGGGCCCGGTTTTTCAGTCTTTTCGCATGAGGCTAGGGCTATGTTTAGGTTTGCTCAGGAACAGCGAACCCGGAGGGTCTATTTGCATGTGGGGCTGCGTAAAGGCTCCCCTGGGGAGTTCTCTTGTACCCAAAGCCTTCCTTTGGGGGCACTTTGGGATGGGAGAAAAGGGCTCGCAACGCATTTCCTGGGGCCTGATTTTTCAGTCGTCTCCGATGACGGCTAGGGCTATGTTTAGGGTTGCTCAGGAACAGCGAACCCGGAGGGTCCAGTTGCATGTGGGGCTGCGTAAAGGCTCCCGTGGGGAGTTCTCTTGTACCCAAAGCCTTCCTTTGGGGGCACTTTGGGATGGTCCAAAGGGGCTCGCAACGCATTTCCTGGGGCCTGATTTTTCAGTCTTCTCCGATGCCGGCTAGGGCTACGTTTAGGTTTTCTCAGGAACAGCGAACCCGGAGGGTCCAGTTGCATGTGGGGCTGCGTAAAGGCTCCCCTGGGGAGTTCTCTTGTACCCAAAGCCTTCCTTTGGGGGCACTTTGGGATGGTCCAAAGGGGCTCGCAACGCATTTCCTGGGGCCTGATTTTTCAGTCTTCTCCGATGCCGGCTAGGGCTACGTTTAGGTTTGCTCAGGAACAGCGAACCCGGAGGGTCCAGTTGCATGTGGGGCTGCGTAAAGGCTCCCCTGGGGAGTTCTCTTGTACCCAAAGCCTTCCTTTGGGGGCACTTTGGGATGGTCCAAAGGGGCTCGCAACGCTTTTTCTGGGGCCCGGTTTTTCAGTCTTTTCGCATGAGGCTAGGGCTATGTTTAGGTTTGCTCAGGAACAGCGAACCCGGAGGGTCCATTTGCATGTGGGGCTGCGTAAAGGCTCCCCTGGGGAGTTCTCTTGTACCCAAAGCCTTCCTTTGGGGGCACTTTGGGATGGGAGAAAAGGGCTCGCAACGCATTTCCTGGGGCCTGATTTTTCAGGCGTCTCCGATGACGGCTAGTGCTATGTTTAGGGTTGCTCAGGAACAGCGAACCCGGAGGGTCCAGTTGCATGTGGGGCTGCGTAAAGGCTCCCGTGGGGAGTTCTCTTGTACCCAAAGCCTTCCTTTGGGGGCACTTTGCGATGGTCCAAAGGGGCTCGCAACGCATTTCCTGGGGCCTGATTTTTCAGTCTTCTCCGATGCCGGCTAGGGCTACGTTTAGGTTTGCTCAGGAACAGCGAACCCGGAGGGTCCAGTTGCATGTGGGGCTGCGTAAAGGCTCCCCTGGGGAGTTCACTTGTACCCAAAGCCTTCCTTTGGGGGCACTTTTGGATGGGCAGAAAGGGCTCGCAACGCATTTCCTGGGGACTGATTTTTCAGTCGTCTTCGATGCTGGCTAGGGCTATGTTTAGGGATGCTCGGAAACAGCGAACCCGGAGGGTCCAGTTGCATGTGGGGCTGCGTAAAGGCTCCCCTGGGGAGTTCTCTTGTACCCAAAGCCTTCCTTTGGGGGCACTTTGGGATGGTCCAAAGGGGCTCGCAACGCATTTCCTGGGGCCTGATTTTTCACTCGTCTCCGATGACGGCTAGGGCTACGTTTAGGTTTGCTCAGGAACAGCGAACCCGGAGGGTCCAGTTGCATGTGGGGCTGCGTAAAGGCTCCCCTGGGGAGTTCTCTTGTACCCAAAGCCTTCCTTTGGGGGCACTTTGGGATGGTCCAAAGGGGCTCGCAACGCATTTCCTGGGGCCTGATTTTTCACTCGTCTCCGATGACGGCTAGGGCTACGTATAGGTTTTCTCAGGAACAGCGAACCCGGAGGGTCCAGTTGCATGTGGGGCTGCGTAAAGGCTCCCCTGGGGAGTTCTCTTGTACCCAAAGCCTTCCTTTGGGGGCACTTTGGAATGGGAGAAAAGGTCTCGCAATGCATTTCCTGGGGCCTGATTTTTCACTCGTCTTCGATGCCGGCTAGGGCTATGTTTAGGGATGCTCGGAAACAGCGAACCCGGAGGGTCCAGTTGCATGTGGGGCTGCGTAAAGGCTCCCCTGGGGAGTTCTCTTGTACCCAAAGCCTTCCTTTGGTGACACTTTTGGATGGTCCAAAGGGGCTCGAAACGCTTTTTCTGGGCCCCGGTTTTTCAGTCTTCTCGATTGCCGGCTAGTGCTATGTTTAGGGTTGCTCGGAAACAGCAAACCCGGAGGGTCCAGTTGCATGTGGGGCTGCGTAAAGGCTCCCCTGGGGAGTTCTCTTGTACCCAAAGCCTTCCTTTGGGGGCACTTTTGGATGGTCCAAAGGGGCTCGCAACGCATTTCCTGGGGCCTGATTTTTCAGTCTTCTCCGATGCCGGCTAGGGCTACGTTTAGGTTTGCTCAGGAACAGCGAACCCGGAGGGTCCAGTTGCATGTGGGGCTGCGTAAAGGCTCCCCTGGGGAGTTCTCTTGTACCTAAAGCCTTCCTTTGGGGGCACTTTGGGATGGGAGAAAAGGGCTCGCAACGCATTTCCTGGGGCCTGATTTTTCACTCGTCTCCGATGACGGCTAGGGCTACGTTTAGGTTTGCTCAGGAACAGCGAACCCGGAGGGTCCAGTTGCATGTGGGGCTGCGTAAAGGCTCCCCTGGGGAGTTCTCTTGTACCCAAAGCCTTCCTTTGGGGGCACTTTGGGATGGTCCAAAGGGGCTCGCAACGCATTTCCTGGGGCCTGATTTTTCACTCGTCTCCGATGACGGCTAGGGCTGCGTTTAGGTTTGCTCAGGAACAGCGAACCCGGAGGGTCCAGTTGCATGTGGGTTCTGCGTAAAGGCTCCCCTGGGGAGTTCTCTTGTACCCAAAGCCTTCCTTTGGGGGCACTTTGGGATGGTCCAAAGGGGCTCGCAACGCTTTTTCTGGGGCCCGGTTTTTCAGTCTTTTCGCATGAGGCTAGGGCTACGTTTAGGTTTGCTCAGGAACAGCGAACCCGGAGGGTCCAGTTGCATGTGGGGCTGCGTAAAGGCTCCCCTGGGGAGTTCACTTGTACCCAAAGCCTTCCTTTGGGGGCACTTTTGGATGGTCCAAAGGGGCTCGCAACGCATTTCCTGGGGCCTGATTTTTCAGTCTTCTTCGATGCCGGCTAGGGTTATGTTTAGGGATGCTTGGAAACAGCCAACCCGGAGGGTCCAGTTGCATGTGGGGCTGCGTAAAGGCTCCCCTGGGGAGTTCACTTGTACCCAAAGCCTTCCTTTGGTGACACTTTTGGATGGTCCAAAGGGGCTTGCAACGCTTTTTCTGGGGCCCGGTTTTTCACTCGTCTCCGATGACGGCTAGGGCTACGTTTAGGTTTGCTCAGGAACAGCGAACCCGGAGGGTCCAGTTGCATGTGGGGCTGCGTAAAGGCTCCCCTGGGGAGTTCTCTTGTACCCAAAGCCTTCCTTTGGGGGCACTTTGGGATGGTCCAAAGGGGCTCGCAACGCATTTCCTGGGGCCTGATTTTTCAGTCTTCTCCGATGCCGGCTAGGGCTACGTTTAGGTTTGCTCAGGAACAGCGAACCCGGAGGGTCCAGTTGCATGTGGGGCTGCGTAAAGGCTCCCCTGGGGAGTTCTCTTGTACCCAAAGCCTTCCTTTGGGGGCACTTTTCAATGGACGAAAGAGGCTAGCAACGCGTTTTCTGGGGCTCGGCTTTTCAGTCTTCTCCCATGTTGGCTAGGCCTATGTTTAATCTTAACGTGAAATAGCGTACACGGAGTGTCAAGGTGCATTAGGTTGAGGGTTAGGGTGAGGGTTAGCGTTAGGGTGACAGTTAGGATTAGGGTTAGGGTGAGGGTTAGATCCGGTTTAGGGTTAGGGTTAGGGTTAGGGTTAGGGTTAGGGTTAGGGTTAGATCCGGTTTAGAGTTAGGGTTAGGGTTAGGGTTAGGATTAGGGTTAGGGTTAGGGTTAGGGTTAGGGTTAGGGTTAGGGTTAGGGTTAGGGTTAGGGTTAGGGTTAGGGTTAGGGTTAGGGTTAGGGTTAGATCCGGTTAGGGTTAGGGTTAGGGTTAGGGTTAGGGTTAGGGTTAGGGTTAGGGTTAGGGTTAGGGTTAGGGTTAGTGTTAGATCCTGTTTAGGGTTAGGGTTAGGGTTAGGGTTAGGGTTAGGGTTAGGTTTAGGGTTAGGGTTAGGGTTAGTGTTAGGGTTAGGGTTAGGGTTAGGGTTAGGTTAGGGTTAGGCTTAGGGTTAGGGTTAGGGTTAGGGTTAGGGTTAGGGTTAGATCTGGTTAGGGTTAGGCTTAGGGTTAGGCTAAGGCTTAGGGTTAGGTTTAGGGTTAGGGTTAAGGTTAGGGTTAGGGTTAGAATTAGGGTTAGTGTTAGATCCTGTTTAGGGTTAGGGTTAGGGTTAGGGTTAGGGTTAGGGTTAGGTTTCGGGTTAGGGTTAGGGTTAGTGTTAGGGTTAGGGTTAGGGTTAGGGTTAGGTTAGGGTTAGGCTTAGGGTTAGGGTTAGAGTTAGGGTTAGGGTTAGGGTTAGGGTTAGGGTTAGGGTTAGGTTTAGGTTTAGGGGGTTAGTGTTAGGGTTAGATACGGGTTAGTGTTAGGGTTAGGGTTATATCCGGGTTAGGGTTAGGGTTAGGGTTAGGGTTAGGGTTAGGGTTAGATCCGGTTTAGGGGTAGGGTTAGGGTTAGGGTTAGGGTTAGGGTTAGATCCGGTTAGGGTTAGGCTTAGGGTTAGGCTAAGGCTTAGGGTTAGGGTTAGGGTTAGGCTTAGGCTTAGGCTTAGGGTTAGGGTTAGGGTTGTAGTGTTAGGGTTAGATCCGGGTTAGGGTTACTGTTAGGGTTAGGGTTAGGTTTAGGGTGTTAGTGTTAGGGTTAGATCCGGGTTAGGGTTACGGTTAGGGTTAGGGTTAGGGTTAGGGTAAGGCTTAGTGTTAGGGTAAGGGTTAGTGTTAGGGTTAGGGTTAGGGTTTGGGTTAGGGTTAGGGTTAGATCCGGTTTAGGGTTAGGGTTAGTGTTAGGGTTAGGGTTAGGTTTAGGGTTACGGTTAGTTTTGGCTTATGCTTAGGGTTAGGTTTAGGGTTAGGGTTAGGGTTAAGGTTAGGGTTAGGGTTAGGTTAGGGTTAGGGTTAGGGTTAGGGTTAGGGTTAGATCCTGTTTAGGGTTAGTGTTAGGGTTAGGGTTAGGGTTAGGGTGAGGCTCAGGGTTAGGGTTAGGGTTAGGGTTAGGGTTAGGGTTAGGGTTAGGGTTAGGTTAGGGTTAGGGTTAGGGTTAGGGTTAGGGTTAGGGTTAGGGTTAGGGTTAGGGTTAGGGTTAGGTTTAGGTGTAGGGTTAGGGTTAGGGTTAATGTTAGATCTGGTTTAGGGTTAGGGTTAGGGTTAGGGTTAGGGTTCGGGTTAGGGTTAGGGTTAGGGTTAGGGTTAGGGTTAGGGTTAGGGTTAGGGTTAGGGTTAGGATTAGGGTTAGGGTTAGGCTTATGGTGAGGATTAGATCCGGGTTTTACAGTTGCCTTCGTTGCCGGCTAGGGCTATGTTTAGGGATTCTCGGAAGCAGCGAACCCGGAGGGTCCAGTTGCATGTGGGGCTGCGTAAAGGCTCCCCTGGGGAGTTCTCTTGTACCCAAAGCCTTCCTTTGGGGGCACTTTTGGATGGTCCAAAAGGGCTAGCAACGCATTTCCTGGGGCCTGATTTTTCAGTCGTCTTCGATGCCGGCTAGGGCTATGTTTAGGGATGCTCGGAAACAGCGAACCCGGAGGGTCCAGTTGCATGTGGGGCTGCGTAAAGGCTCCCCTGGGGAATTCTCTTGTACCCAAAGCCTTCCTTTGGTGACACTTTTAGATGGTCCAAAGGGGCTCGCAACGCTTTTTCTGGGGCCCGGTTTTTCAGTCTTCTCGCATGCCGGCTAGGGCTATGTTTAGGGTTGCTCGGAAACAGTGAACCCGGAGGGTCCAGTTGCATGTGGGGCTGCGTAAAGGCTCCCCTGGGGAGTTCACTTGTACCCAAAGCCTTCCTTTGGGGGCACTTTTGGATGGGAGAAAAGGGCTTGCAACGCATTTCCTGGGGCCTGATTTTTCAGTCGTCTTCGATGCCGGCTAGGGATATGTTTAGGGATGCTCGGAAACAGCGAACCCGGAGGGTCCAGTTGCATGTGGGGCTGCGTAAAGGCTCCCCTGGGGAGTTCACTTGTACCCAAAGCCTTCCTTTGGGGGCACTTTTGGATGGTCCAAAGGGGCTCGCAACGCATTTCCTGGGGCCTGATTTTTCACTCGTCTTCGAAGCCGGCTAGGGATATGCTTAGGAATGGTCGGAAAAATCGAACCCGGAGGGTCCAGTTGCATGTGGGGCTGCGTAAAGGCTCCCCTGGGGAGTTCTCTTGTACCCAAAGCCTTCCTTTGGGGGCACGTTTGGATAGGCAAAAAAAGCTTGGAACGCATTTCCTGGGGCCTGATTTTTCAGTCGTCTTCGATGCCGGCTAGGGCTATGTTTAGGGATGCTCGGAAAAATCGAACCCGGAGGGTCCAGTTGCATGTGGGGCTGCGTAAAGGCTCCCCTGGGGAGTTCTCTTGTACCCAAAGCCTTCCTTTGGGGGCACTTTTGGATGGGCGAAAAGGGCTCGCAACTCATTTCCTGGGGCCTGATTTTTCAGTCGTCTTCGATGCTGGCTAGGGCTATGTTTAGGGATGCTCGGAAACAGCGAACCCGGAGGGTCCAGTTGCATGTGGGGCTGCGTAAAGGCTCCCCTGGGGAGTTCACTTGTACCCAAAGCCTTCCTTTTGGGGCACTTTTGGATGGGCAAAAAGGGCTCGCAACGCATTTCCTGGGGCCTGATTTTTCAGTCGTCTTCGATGACGGCTAGGGCTACGTTTAGGGATGCTCGGAAACAGCGAACCCGGAGGGTCCAGTTGCATGTGGGGCTGCGTAAAGGCTCCCCTGGGGAGTTCTCTTGTACCCAAAGCCTTCTTTTGGGGGCACTTTTGGATGGTCCAAAGGGGCTCGCAACGCATTTCCTGGGGCCTGATTTTTCACTCGTCTCCGATGACGGCTAGGGCTACGTTTAGGTTTGCTCAGGAACAGCGAACCCGGAGGGTCCAGTTGCATGTGGGGCTGCGTAAAGGCTCCCCTGGGGAGTTCTCTTGTACCCAAAGCCTTCCTTTGGGGGCACTTTGGGATGGGAGAAAAGGGCTCGCAACGCATTTCCTGGGGCCTGATTTTTCACTCGTCTCCGATGACGGCTAGGGCTACGTTTAGGTTTGCTCAGGAACAGCAAACCCGGAGGGTCCAGTTGCATGTGGGGCTGCGTAAAGGCTCCCCTGGGGAGTTCTCTTGTACCCAAAGCCTTCCTTTGGGGGCACTTTGGAATGGGAGAAAAGGGCTCGCAACGCATTTCCTGGGGCCTGATTTTTCACTCGTCTCCGATGACGGCTAGGGCTATGTTTAGGTTTGCTCAGGAACAGCGAACCCGGAGGGTCCAGTTGCATGTGGGGCTGCGTAAAGGCTCCCCTGGGGAGTTCTCTTGTACCCAAAGCCTTCCTTTGGGGGCACTTTGGGATGGTCCAAAGGGGCTCGCAACGCATTTCCTGGGGCCTGATTTTTCAGTCGTCTTCGATGCCGGCTAGGGCTATGTTTAGGGATGCTCGGAAACAGCGAACCCGGAGGGTCCAGTTGCATGTGGGGCTGCGTAAAGGCTCCCCTGGGGAGTTCTCTTGTACCCAAAGCCTTCCTTTGGTGACACTTTTGGATGGTCCAAAGGGGCTCGAAACGCTTTTTCTGGGCCCCGGTTTTTCAGTCTTCTCGATTGCCGGCTAGTGCTATGTTTAGGGTTGCTCGGAAACAGCAAACCCGGAGGGTCCAGTTGCATGTGGGGCTGCGTAAAGGCTCCCCTGGGGAGTTCTCTTGTACCCAAAGCCTTCCTTTGGGGGCACTTTTGGATGGTCCAAAGGGGCTCGCAACGCATTTCCTGGGGCCTGATTTTTCAGTCTTCTCCGATGCCGGCTAGGGCTACGTTTAGGTTTGCTCAGGAACAGCGAACCCGGAGGGTCCAGTTGCATGTGGGGCTGCGTAAAGGCTCCCCTGGGGAGTTCTCTTGTACCTAAAGCCTTCCTTTGGGGGCACTTTGGGATGTGAGAAAAGGGCTCGCAACGCATTTCCTGGGGCCTGATTTTTCACTCGTCTCCGATGACGGCTAGGGCTACGTTTAGGTTTGCTCAGGAACAGCGAACCCGGAGGGTCCAGTTGCATGTGGGGCTGCGTAAAGGCTCCCCTGGGGAGTTCTCTTGTACCTAAAGCCTTCCTTTGGGGGCACTTTGGGATGGTCCAAAGGGGCTCGCAACGCATTTCCTGGGGCCTGATTTTTCACTCGTCTCCGATGACGGCTAGGGCTACGTTTAGGTTTGCTCAGGAACAGCGAACCCGGAGGGTCCAGTTGCATGTGGGGCTGCGTAAAGGCTCCCCTGGGGAGTTCTCTTGTACCCAAAGCCTTCCTTTGGGGGCACTTTGGGATGGTCCAAAGGGGCTCGCAACGCTTTTTCTGGGGCCCGGTTTTTCAGTCTTTTCGCATGAGGCTAGGGCTATGTTTAGGTTTGCTCAGGAACAGCGAACCCGGAGGGTCCAGTTGCATGTGGGGCTGCGTAAAGGCTCCCCTGGGGAGTTCTCTTGTACCCAAAGCCTTCCTTTGGGGGCACTTTGGGATGGGAGAAAAGGGCTCGCAACGCATTTCCTGGGGCCTGATTTTTCAGTCGTCTCCGATGACGGCTAGGGCTATGTTTAGGTTTGCTCAGGAACAGCGAACCCGGAGGGTCCAGTTGCATGTGGGGCTGCGTAAAGGCTCCCGTGGGGAGTTCTCTTGTACCCAAAGCCTTCCTTTGGGGGCACTTTGGGATGGTCCAAAGGGGCTCGCAACGCATTTCCTGGGGCCTGATTTTTCAGTCTTCTCCGATGACGGCTAGGGCTACGTTTAGGTTTTCTCAGGAACAGCGAACCCGGAGGGTCCAGTTGCATGTGGGGCTGCGTAAAGGCTCCCCTGGGGAGTTCTCTTGTACCCAAAGCCTTCCTTTGGGGGCACTTTTGGGATGGTCCAAAGGGGCTCGCAACGCATTTCCTGGGGCCTGATTTTTCACTCGTCTCCGATGACGGCTAGGGCTACGTTTAGGTTTGCTCAGGAACAGCGAACCCGGAGGGTCCAGTTGCATGTGGGGCTGCGTAAAGGCTCCCCTGGGGAGTTCTCTTGTACCCAAAGCCTTCCTTTGGGGGCACTTTGGGATGGTCCAAAGGGGCTCGCAACGCTTTTTCTGGGGCCCGGTTTTTCAGTCTTTTCGCATGAGGCTAGGGCTATGTTTAGGTTTGCTCAGGAACAGTGAACCCGGAGGGTCCATTTGCATGTGGGGCTGCGTAAAGGCTCCCCTGGGGAGTTCTCTTGTACCCAAAGCCTTCCTTTGGGGGCACTTTGGGATGGGAGAAAAGGGCTCGCAACGCATTTCCTGGGGCCTGATTTTTCAGTCGTCTCCGATGACGGCTAGGGCTATGTTTAGGTTTGCTCAGGAACAGCGAAGCCGGAGGGTCCAGTTGCATGTGGGGCTTCGTAAAGGCTCCCCTGGGGAGTTCTCTTGTACCCAAAGCCTTCCTTTGGGGGCACTTTGGGATGGTCCAAAGGGGCTCGCAACGCATTTCCTGGGGCCTGATTTTTCAGTCTTCTCCGATGCCGGCTAGGGCTACGTTTAGGTTTGCTCAGGAACAGCGAACCCGGAGGGTCCAGTTGCATGTGGGGCTGCGTAAAGGCTCCCCTGGGGAGTTCACTTGTACCCAAAGCCTTCCTTTGGGGGCACTTTTGGATGGGCAGAAAGGGCTCGCAACGCATTTCCTGGGGCCTGATTTTTCAGTCGTCTTCGATGCTGGCTAGGGCTATGTTTAGGGATGCTCGGAAACAGCGAACCCGGAGGGTCCAGTTGCATGTGGGGCTGCGTAAAGGCTCCCCTGGGGAGTTCACTTGTACCCAAAGCCTTCCTTTTGGGGCACTTTTGGATGGGCAAAAAGGGCTCGCAACGCATTTCCTGGGGCCTGATTTTTCAGTCGTCTTCGATGCCGGCTAGGGCTACGTTTAGCGATGCTCGGAAACAGCGAACCCGGAGGGTCCAGTTGCATGTGGGGCTGCGTAAAGGCTCCCCTGGGGAGTTCTCTTGTACCCAAAGCCTTCCTTTGGGGGCACTTTGGGATGGGAGAAAAGGGCTCGCAACGCATTTCCTGGGGCCTGATTTTTCACTCGTCTCCGATGACGGCTAGGGCTACGTTTAGGTTTGCTCAGGAACAGCAAACCCGGAGGGTCCAGTTGCATGTGGGGCTGCGTAAAGGCTCCCCTGGGGAGTTCTCTTGTACCCAAAGCCTTCCTTTGGGGGCACTTTGGAATGGGAGAAAAGGGCTCGCAACGCATTTCCTGGGGCCTGATTTTTCACTCGTCTCCGATGACGGCTAGGGCTATGTTTAGGTTTGCTCAGGAACAGCGAACCCGGAGGGTCCAGTTGCATGTGGGGCTGCGTAAAGGCTCCCCTGGGGAGTTCTCTTGTACCCAAAGCCTTCCTTTGGGGGCACTTTGGGATGGTCCAAAGGGGCTCGCAACGCATTTCCTGGGGCCTGATTTTTCAGTCGTCTTCGATGCCGGCTAGGGCTATGTTTAGGTTTGCTCGGAAACAGCGAACCCGGAGGGTCCAGTTGCATGTGGGGCTGCGTAAAGGCTCCCCTGGGGAGTTCTCTTGTACCCAAAGCCTTCCTTTGGTGACACTTTTGGATGGTCCAAAGGGGCTCGAAACGCTTTTTCTGGGCCCCGGTTTTTCAGTCTTCTCGATTGCCGGCTAGTGCTATGTTTAGGGTTGCTCGGAAACAGCAAACCCGGAGGGTCCAGTTGCATGTGGGGCTGCGTAAAGGCTCCCCTGGGGAGTTCTCTTGTACCCAAAGCCTTCCTTTGGGGGCACTTTTGGATGGTCCAAAGGGGCTCGCAACGCATTTCCTGGGGCCTGATTTTTCAGTCTTCTCCAATGCCGGCTAGGGCTACGTTTAGGTTTGCTCAGGAACAGCGAACCCGGAGGGTCCAGTTGCATGTGGGGCTGCGTAAAGGCTCCCCTGGGGAGTTCTCTTGTACCTAAAGCCTTCCTTTGGGGGCACTTTGGGATGGGAGAAAAGGGCTCGCAACGCATTTCCTGGGGCCTGATTTTTCACTCGTCTCCGATGACGGCTAGGGCTACGTTTAGGTTTGCTCAGGAACAGCGAACCCGGAGGGTCCAGTTGCATGTGGGGCTGCGTAAAGGCTCCCCTGGGGAGTTCTCTTGTACCTAAAGCCTTCCTTTGGGGGCACTTTGGGATGGTCCAAAGGGGCTCGCAACGCATTTCCTGGGGCCTGATTTTTCACTCGTCTCCGATGACGGCTAGGGCTACGTTTAGGTTTGCTCAGGAACAGCGAACCCGGAGGGTCCAGTTGCATGTGGGGCTGCGTAAAGGCTCCCCTGGGGAGTTCTCTTGTACCCAAAGCCTTCCTTTGGGGGCACTTTGGGATGGTCCAAAGGGGCTCGCAACGCTTTTTCTGGGGCCCGGTTTTTCAGTCTTTTCGCATGAGGCTAGGGCTATGTTTAGGTTTGCTCAGGAACAGCGAACCCGGAGGGTCCATTTGCATGTGGGGCTGCGTAAAGGCTCCCCTGGGGAGTTCTCTTGTACCCAAAGCCTTCCTTTGGGGGCACTTTGGGATGGGAGAAAAGGGCTCGCAACGCATTTCCTGGGGCCTGATTTTTCACTCGTCTCCGATGACGGCTAGGGCTACGTTTAGGTTTGCTCAGGAACAGCGAACCCGGAGGGTCCAGTTGCATGTGGGGCTGCGTAAAGGCTCCCCTGGGGAGTTCTCTTGTACCCAAAGCCTTCCTTTGGGGGCACTTTTGGGATGGTCCAAAGGGGCTCGCAACGCATTTCCTGGGGCCTGATTTTTCACTCGTCTCCGATGACGGCTAGGGCTACGTTTAGGTTTGCTCAGGAACAGCGAACCCGGAGGGTCCAGTTGCATGTGGGGCTGCGTAAAGGCTCCCCTGGGGAGTTCTCTTGTACCCAAAGCCTTCCTTTGGGGGCACTTTGGGATGGTCCAAAGGGGCTCGCAACGCTTTTTCTGGGGCCCGGTTTTTCAGTCTTTTCGCATGAGGCTAGGGCTATGTTTAGGTTTGCTCAGGAACAGTGAACCCGGAGGGTCCATTTGCATGTGGGGCTGCGTAAAGGCTCCCCTGGGGAGTTCTCTTGTACCCAAAGCCTTCCTTTGGGGGCACTTTGGGATGGGAGAAAAGGGCTCGCAACGCATTTCCTGGGGCCTGATTTTTCAGTCGTCTCCGATGACGGCTAGGGCTATGTTTAGGTTTGCTCAGGAAGAGCGAAGCCGGAGGGTCCAGTTGCATGTGGGGCTTCGTAAAGGCTCCCGTGGGGAGTTCTCTTGTACCCAAAGCCTTCCTTTGGGGGCACTTTGGGATGGTCCAAAGGGGCTCGCAACGCATTTCCTGGGGCCTGATTTTTCAGTCTTCTCCGATGCCGGCTAGGGCTACGTTTAGGTTTGCTCAGGAACAGCGAACCCGGAGGGTCCAGTTGCATGTGGGGCTGCGTAAAGGCTCCCCTGGGGAGTTCACTTGTACCCAAAGCCTTCCTTTGGGGGCACTTTTGGATGGGCAGAAAGGGCTCGCAACGCATTTCCTGGGGCCTGATTTTTCAGTCGTCTTCGATGCTGGCTAGGGCTATGTTTAGGGATGCTCGGAAACAGCGAACCCGGAGGGTCCAGTTGCATGTGGGGCTGCGTAAAGGCTCCCCTGGGGAGTTCACTTGTACCCAAAGCCTTCCTTTTGGGGCACTTTTGGATGGGCAAAAAGGGCTCGCAACGCATTTCCTGGGGCCTGATTTTTCAGTCGTCTTCGATGCCGGCTAGGGCTACGTTTAGGGATGCTCGGAAACAGCGAACCCGGAGGGTCCAGTTGCATGTGGGGCTGCGTAAAGGCTCCCCTGGGGAGTTCTCTTGTACCCAAAGCCTTCCTTTGGGGGCACTTTTGGATGGTCCAAAGGGGCTCGCAACGCATTTCCTGGGGCCTGATTTTTCACTCGTCTCCGATGACGGCTAGGGCTACGTTTAGGTTTGCTCAGGAACAGCGAACCCGGAGGGTCCAGTTGCATGTGGGGCTGCGTAAAGGCTCCCCTGGGGAGTTCTCTTGTACCCAAAGCCTTCCTTTGGGGGCACTTTGGGATGGGAAAAATGGGCTCGCAACGCATTTCCTGGGGCCTGATTTTTCACTCGTCTCCGATGACGGCTAGGGCTACGTTTAGGTTTGCTCAGGAACAGCGAACCCGGAGGGTCCAGTTGCATGTGGGGCTGCGTAAAGGCTCCCCTGGGGAGTTCTCTTGTACCCAAAGCCTTCCTTTGGGGGCACTTTGGAATGGGAGAAAAGGGCTCGCAACGCATTTCCTGGGGCCTGATTTTTCACTCGTCTCCGATGACGGCTAGGGCTATGTTTAGGTTTGCTCAGGAACAGCGAACCCGGAGGGTCCAGTTGCATGTGGGGCTGCGTAAAGGCTCCCGTGGGGAGTTCTCTTGTACCCAAAGCCTTCCTTTGGGGGCACTTTGGGATGGTCCAAAGGGGCTCGCAACGCATTTCCTGGGGCCTGATTTTTCAGTCGTCTTCGATGCCGGCTAGGGCTATGTTTAGGGATGCTCGGAAACAGCGAACCCGGAGGGTCCAGTTGCATGTGGGGCTGCGTAAAGGCTCCCCTGGGGAGTTCTCTTGTACCCAAAGCCTTCCTTTGGTGACACTTTTGGATGGTCCAAAGGGGCTCGAAACGCTTTTTCTGGGCCCCGGTTTTTCAGTCTTCTCGATTGCCGGCTAGTGCTATGTTTAGGGTTGCTCGGAAACAGCAAACCCGGAGGGTCCAGTTGCATGTGGGGCTGCGTAAAGGCTCCCCTGGGGAGTTCTCTTGTACCGAAAGCCTTCCTTTGGGGGCACTTTTGGATGGTCCAAAGGGGCTCGCAACGCATTTCCTGGGGCCTGATTTTTCAGTCTTCTCCGATGCCGGCTAGGGCTACGTTTAGGTTTGCTCAGGAACAGCGAACCCGGAGGGTCCAGTTGCATGTGGGGCTGCGTAAAGGCTCCCCTGGGGAGTTCTCTTGTACCTAAAGCCTTCCTTTGGGGGCACTTTGGGATGGGAGAAAAGGGCTCGCAACGCATTTCCTGGGGCCTGATTTTTCACTCGTCTCCGATGACGGCTAGGGCTACGTTTAGGTTTGCTCAGGAACAGCGAACCCGGAGGGTCCAGTTGCATGTGGGGCTGCGTAAAGGCTCCCCTGGGGAGTTCTCTTGTACCCAAAGCCTTCCTTTGGGGGCACTTTGGGATGGTCCAAAGGGGCTCGCAACGCATTTCCTGGGGCCTGATTTTTCACTCGTCTCCGATGACGGCTAGGGCTACGTTTAGGTTTGCTCAGGAACAGCGAACCCGGAGGGTCCAGTTGCATGTGGGGCTGCGTAAAGGCTCCCCTGGGGAGTTCTCTTGTACCCAAAGCCTTCCTTTGGGGGCACTTTGGGATGGTCCAAAGGGGCTCGCAACGCTTTTTCTGGGGCCCGGTTTTTCAGTCTTTTCGCATGAGGCTAGGGCTATGTTTAGGTTTGCTCAGGAACAGCGAACCCGGAGGGTCCATTTGCATGTGGGGCTGCGTAAAGGCTCCCCTGGGGAGTTCTCTTGTACCCAAAGCCTTCCTTTGGGGGCACTTTGGGATGGGAGAAAAGGGCTCGCAACGCATTTCCTGGGGCCTGATTTTTCAGTCGTCTCCGATGACGGCTAGGGCTATGTTTAGGTTTGCTCAGGAACAGCGAACCCGGAGGGTCCAGTTGCATGTGGGGCTGCGTAAAGGCTCCCGTGGGGAGTTCTCTTGTACCCAAAGCCTTCCTTTGGGGGCACTTTGGGATGGTCCAAAGGGGCTCGCAACGCATTTCCTGGGGCCTGATTTTTCAGTCTTCTCCGATGCCGGCTAGGGCTACGTTTAGGTTTGCTCAGGAACAGCGAACCCGGAGGGTCCAGTTGCATGTGGGGCTGCGTAAAGGCTCCCCTGGGGAGTTCACTTGTACCCAAAGCCTTCCTTTGGGGGCACTTTTGGATGGGCAAAAAGGGCTCGCAACGTATTTCCTGGGGCCTGATTTTTCAGTCGTCTTCGATGCCGGCTAGGGCTATGTTTAGGGATGCTCGGAAACAGCGAACCCGGAGGGTCCAGTTGCATGTGGGGCTGCGTAAAGGCTCCCCTGGGGAGTTCTCTTGTACCCAAAGCCTTCCTTTGGTGACACTTTTGGATGGTCCAAAGGGGCTTGCAACGCTTTTTCTGGGGCCCGGTTTTTCAGTCTTCTCGATTGCCGGCTAGTGCTATGTTTAGGGTTGCTCGGAAACAGCGAACCCGGAGGGTCCAGTTGCATGTGGGGCTGCGTAAAGGCTCCCCTGGGGAGTTCTCTTGTACCCAAAGCCTTCCTTTGGGGGCACTTTGGGATGGTCCAAAGGGGCTCGCAACGCATTTCTTGGGGCCTGATTTTTCAGCCTTCTCCGATGCCGGCTAGGGCTACGTTTAGGTTTGCTCAGGAACAGCGAACCCGGAGGGTCCAGTTGCATGTGGGGCTGCGTAAAGGCTCCCCTGGGGAGTTCACTTGTACCCAAAGCCTTCCTTTGGGGGCACTTTTGGATGGGAGAAAAGGGCTCGCAACGCATTTCCTGGGGCCTGATTTTTCACTCGTCTCCGATGACGGCTAGGGCTACGTTTAGGTTTGCTCAGGAACAGCGAACCCGGAGGGTCCAGTTGCATGTGGGGCTGCGTAAAGGCTCCCCTGGGGAGTTCTCTTGTACCCAAAGCCTTCCTTTGGGGGCACTTTGGGATGGTCCAAAGGGGCTCGCAACGCATTTCCTGAGGCCTGATTTTTTAGTCTTCTCCGATGCCGGCTAGGGCTACGTTTAGGTTTGCTCAGGAACAGCGAACCCGGAGGGTCCAGTTGCATGTGGGGCTGCGTAAAGGCTCCCCTGGGGAGTTCTCTTGTACCCAAAGCCTTCCTTTGGGGGCACTTTTGGATGGGCGAAAAGGGCTCGGAACGCATTTCCTGGGGACTGATTTTTCAGTCGTCTTCTCCCATGCCTGCTAGGGCTATGTTTAGGGATGCTCGGAAAAATCGAACCCGGAGGGTCCAGTTGCATGTGGGGCTGCGTAAAGGCTCCCCTGGGGAGTTCACTTGTACCCAAAGCCTTCCTTTGGGGGCACTTTTCGATGGACGAAAGAGGCTAGCAACGCGTTTTCTGGGGCCCGGCTTTTCAGTCTTCTCCCATGTTGGCTAGGCCTATGTTTAATCTTAACGTGAAATAGCGTACACGGAGTGTCAAGGTGCATTAGGTTGAGGGTTAGGGTGAGGGTTAGCGTTAGGGTGACAGTTAGGATTAGGGTTAGGGTGAGGGTTAGATCCGGTTTAGGGTTAGGGTTAGGGTTAGGGTTAGGGTTAGGGTTAGGGTTAGGGTTAGATCCGGTTTAGAGTTAGGGTTAGGGTTAGGGTTAGGGTTAGGGTTAGGGTTAGGGTTAGGGTTAGGGTTAGGGTTAGGGTTAGGTAAGGGTTAGGGTTAGGGTTAGGGTTAGGGTTAGGGTTAGGGTTAGGGCTAGGGTTAGATTCGGGTAGGGTTAGGGTTAGGGTTAGGGTTAGGGTTAGGGTTAGGGTTAGGGTTAGGGTTAGGGTTAGTGTTAGATCCTGTTTAGGGTTAGGGTTAGGGTTAGGGTTAGGTTTAGGGTTAGGTTTAGGGTTAGGGTTAGGGTTAGTGTTAGGGTTAGGGTTAGGGTTAGGTTTAGGTTAGGGTTAGGGTTAGGGTTAGGGTTAGGGTTAGGGTTAGGGCTAGGGTTAGATCTGGTTAGGGTTAGGCTTAGGGTTAGGCTAAGGCTTAGGGTTAGGTTTAGGGTTAGGGTTAAGGTTAGGGTTAGGGTTAGGGTTAGGGTTAGTGTTAGATCTTGTTTAGGGTTAGGGTTAGGGTTAGGGTTAGGGTTAGGGTTAGGTTTAGGGTTAGGGTTAGGGTTAGTGTTAGGGTTAGGGTTAGGGTTAGGGTTAGGTTAGGGTTAGGCTTAGGGTTAGGGTTAGGGTTAGGGTTAGGGTTAGGGTTAGGGTTAGGGTTAGGTTTAGGTTTAGGGGGTTAGTGTTAGGGTTAGATACGGGTTAGTGTTAGGGTTAGGGTTATATCCGGGTTAGGGTTAGGGTTAGGGTTAGGGTTAGGGTTAGGGTTAGATCCGGTTTAGGGGTAGGGTTAGGGTTAGGGTTAGGGTTAGGGTTAGGGTTAGGGTTAGGGTTAGGGTTAGATCCGGTTAGGGTTAGGCTTAGGGTTAGGCTAAGGCTTAGGGTTAGGGTTAGGGTTAGGCTTAGGCTTAGGCTTAGGGTTAGGGTTAGGGTGTTAGTGTTAGGGTTAGATCCGGGTTAGGGTTACGGTTAGGGTTA
The DNA here is from genome assembly GCF_047663525.1 of Anas platyrhynchos. NCBI lineage: Eukaryota > Metazoa > Chordata > Aves > Anseriformes > Anatidae > Anas > Anas platyrhynchos. The sequence continues at coordinate 131,612 of NC_092617.1, read as the reverse complement.
GGGTTAGGTTTAGGGTGTTAGTGTTAGGGTTAGATCCGGGTTAGGGTTACGGTTAGGGTTAGGGTTAGGGTTAGGGTAAGGCTTAGTGTTAGGGTAAGGGTTAGTGTTAGGGTTAGGGTTAGGGTTTGGGTTAGGGTTAGGGTTAGATCCGGTTTAGGGTTAGGGTTAGTGTTAGGGTTAGGGTTAGGTTTAGGGTTACGGTTAGGTTAGGCTTAGGCTTAGGGTTAGGTTTAGGGTTAGGGTTAGGGTTAAGGTTAGGGTTAGGGTTAGGTTAGGGTTAGGGTTAGGGTTAGGGTTAGGGTTAGGGTTAGATCCTGTTTAGGGTTAGTGTTAGGGTTAGTGTTAGGGTTAGGGTGAGGCTCAGGGTTAGGGTTAGGGTTAGGGTTAGGGTTAGGGTTAGGGTTAGGGTTAGGTTAGGGTTAGGGTTAGGGTTAGGGTTAGGGTTAGGGTTAGGGTTAGGGTTAGGTGTAGGGTTAGGGTTAGGGTTAATGTTAGATCTGGTTTAGGGTTAGGGTTAGGGTTAGGGTTAGGGTTAGGGTTAGGGTTAGGGTTAGGGTTAGGGTTAGGGTTAGGGTTAGGTTTAGGGTTAGGGTTAGGTTTAGGCTTATGGTGAGGATTAGATCCGGGATTTACCGTTGCCTTCGTTGCCGGCTAGGGCTATGTTTAGGGATGCTCGGAAGCAGCGAACCCGGAGGGTCCAGTTGCATGTGGGGCTGCGTAAAGGCTCCCCTGGGGAGTTCTCTTGTACCCAAAGCCTTCCTTTGGGGGCACTTTTGGATGGTCCAAAAGGGCTCGCAACGCATTTCCTGGGGCCTGATTTTTCAGTCGTCTTCGATGCCGGCTAGGGCTATGTTTAGGGATGCTCGGAAACAGCGAACCCGGAGGGTCCAGTTGCATGTGGGGCTGCGTAAAGGCTCCCCTGGGGAATTCTCTTGTACCCAAAGCCTTCCTTTGGTGACACTTTTAGATGGTCCAAAGGGGCTCGCAACGCTTTTTCTGGGGCCCGGTTTTTCAGTCTTCTCGCATGCCGGCTAGGGCTATGTTTAGGGTTGCTCGGAAACAGTGAACCCGGAGGGTCCAGTTGCATGTGGGGCTGCGTAAAGGCTCCCCTGGGGAGTTCACTTGTACCCAAAGCCTTCCTTTGGGGGCACTTTTGGATGGTCCAAAGGGGCTCGCAACGCATTTCCTGGGGCCTGATTTTTCACTCGTCTCCGATGACGGCTAGGGCTACATTTAGCTTTGCTCAGGAACAGCGAACCCGGAGGGTCCAGTTGCATGTGGGGCTGCGTAAAGGCTCCCCTGGGGAGTTCACTTGTACCCAAAGCCTTCCTTTGGGGGCACTTTTGGATGGGCGAAAAGGGCTTGCAACGCATTTCCTGGGGCCTGATTTTTCACTCGTCTCCGATGACGGCTAGGGCTATGTTTAGGGATGCTCGGAAACAGCGAACCCGGAGGGTCCAGTTGCATGTGGGGCTGCGTAAAGGCTCCCCTGGGGAGTTCACTTGTACCCAAAGCCTTCCTTTGGGGGCTCTTTTGGATGGGCAAAAAGGGCTCGCAACGCATTTCCTGGGGCCTGATTTTTCACTCGTCTCCGATGACGGCTAGGGCTACGTTTAGGGATGCTCAGGAACAGCGAACCCGGAGGGTCCAGTTGCATGTGGGGCTGCGTAAAGGCTCCCCTGGGGAGTTCTCTTGTACCCAAAGCCTTCCTTTGGGGGCACTTTTGGATGGGAGAAAAGGGCTCGCAACGCATTTCCTGGGGCCTGATTTTTCACTCGTCTCCGATGACGGCTAGGGCTATGTTTAGGGATGCTCGGAAACAGCGAACCCGGAGGGTCCAGTTGCATGTGGGACTGCGTAAAGGCTCCCCTGGGGAGTTCTCTTGTACCCAAAGCCTTCCTTTGGTGACACTTTTGGATGGTCCAAAGGGGCTCGCAACGCATTTCCTGGGGCCTGATTTTTCAGTCGTCTCCGATGACGGCTAGGGCTACGTTTAGGTTTGCTCAGGAACAGCAAACCCGGAGGGTCCAGTTGCATGTGGGGCTGCGTAAAGGCTCCCCTGGGGAGTTCTCTTGTACCCAAAGCCTTCCTTTGGGGGCACTTTTGGATGGGCGAAAAGGGCTCGGAACGCATTTCCTGGGGACTGATTTTTCAGTCGTCTTCTCCCATGCCTGCTAGGGCTATGTTTAGGGATGCTCGGAAAAATCGAACCCGGAGGGTCCAGTTGCATGTGGGGCTGCGTAAAGGCTCCCCTGGGGAGTTCACTTGTACCCAAAGCCTTCCTTTGGGGGCACTTTTCGATGGACGAAAGAGGCTAGCAACGCGTTTTCTGGGGCCCGGCTTTTCAGTCTTCTCCCATGTTGGCTAGGCCTATGTTTAATCTTAACGTGAAATAGCGTACACGGAGTGTCAAGGTGCATTAGGTTGAGGGTTAGGGTGAGGGTTAGCGTTAGGGTGACAGTTAGGATTAGGGTTAGGGTGAGGGTTAGATCCGGTTTAGGGTTAGGGTTAGGGTTAGGGTTAGGGTTAGGGTTAGGGTTAGGGTTAGATCCGGTTTAGAGTTAGGGTTAGGGTTAGGGTTAGGGTTAGGGTTAGGGTTAGGGTTAGGGTTAGGGTTAGGGTTAGGGTTAGGGTTAGGGTTAGGGTTAGGGTTAGGGTTAGGGTTAGGGTTAGGGTTAGGGCTAGGGTTAGATCCGGTTAGGGTTAGGGTTAGGGTTAGGGTTAGGGTTAGGGTTAGGGTTAGGGTTAGGGTTAGGGTTAGGGTTAGGGTTAGTGTTAGATCCTGTTTAGGGTTAGGGTTAGGGTTAGGGTTAGGTTTAGGGTTAGGTTTAGGGTTAGGGTTAGGGTTAGTGTTAGGGTTAGGGTTAGGGTTAGGGTTAGGTTAGGGTTAGGCTTAGGGTTAGGGTTAGGGTTAGGGTTAGGGTTAGGGTTAGATCTGGTTAGGGTTAGGCTTAGGGTTAGGCTAAGGCTTAGGGTTAGGTTTAGGGTTAGGGTTAAGGTTAGGGTTAGGGTTAGGGTTAGGGTTAGTGTTAGATCCTGTTTAGGGTTAGGGTTAGGGTTAGGGTTAGGGTTAGGGTTAGGTTTAGGGTTAGGGTTAGGGTTAGTGTTAGGGTTAGGGTTAGGGTTAGGTTTAGGTTAGGGTTAGGCTTAGGGTTAGGGTTAGGGTTAGGGTTAGGGTTAGGGTTAGGGTTAGGGTTAGGTTTAGGTTTAGGGGGTTAGTGTTAGGGTTAGATACGGGTTAGTGTTAGGGTTAGGGTTATATCCGGGTTAGGGTTAGGGTTAGGGTTAGGGTTAGGGTTAGGGTTAGATCCGGTTTAGGGGTAGGGTTAGGGTTAGGGTTAGGGTTAGGGTTAGGGTTAGGGTTAGGGTTAGGGTTAGGGTTAGATCCGGTTAGGGTTAGGCTTAGGGTTAGGCTAAGGCTTAGGGTTAGGGTTAGGGTTAGGCTTAGGCTTAGGCTTAGGGTTAGGGTTAGGGTGTTAGTGTTAGGGTTAGATCCGGGTTAGGGTTACGGTTAGGGTTAGGGTTAGGTTTAGGGTGTTAGTGTTAGGGTTAGATCCGGGTTAGGGTTACGGTTAGGGTTAGGGTTAGGGTTAGGGTAAGGCTTAGTGTTAGGGTAAGGGTTAGTGTTAGGGTTAGGGTTAGGGTTTGGGTTAGGGTTAGGGTTAGATCCGGTTTAGGGTTAGGGTTAGTGTTAGGGTTAGGGTTAGGGTTAGGGTGAGGCTCAGGGTTAGGGTTAGGGTTAGGGTTAGGGTTAGGGTTAGGGTTAGGGTTAGGTTAGGGTTAGGGTTAGGGTTAGGGTTAGGGTTAGGGTTAGGGTTAGGTGTAGGGTTAGGGTTAGGGTTAATGTTAGATCTGGTTTAGGGTTAGGGTTAGGGTTAGGGTTAGGGTTAGGGTTAGGGTTAGGGTTAGGGTTAGGGTTAGGGTTAGGGTTAGGGTTAGGGTTAGGTTTAGGCTTATGGTGAGGATTAGATCCGGGTTTTACAGTTGCCTTCGTTGCCGGCTAGGGCTATGTTTAGGGATGCTCGGAAGCAGCGAACCCGGAGGGTCCAGTTGCATGTGGGGCTGCGTAAAGGCTCCCCTGGGGAGTTCTCTTGTACCCAAAGCCTTCCTTTGGGGGCACTTTTGGATGGTCCAAAAGGGCTCGCAACGCATTTCCTGGGGCCTGATTTTTCAGTCGTCTTTGATGCCGGCTAGGGCTATGTTTAGGGATGCTCGGAAACAGCGAACCCGGAGGGTCCAGTTGCATGTGGGGCTGCGTAAAGGCTCCCCTGGGGAATTCTCTTGTACCCAAAGCCTTCCTTTGGTGACACTTTTAGATGGTCCAAAGGGGCTCGCAACGCTTTTTCTGGGGCCCGGTTTTTCAGTCTTCTCGCATGCCGGCTAGGGATATGTTTAGGGTTGCTCGGAAACAGTGAACCCGGAGGGTCCAGTTGCATGTGGGGCTGCGTAAAGGCTCCCCTGGGGAGTTCACTTGTACCCAAAGCCTTCCTTTGGGGGCACTTTTGGATGGGAGAAAAGGGCTTGCAACGCATTTCCTGGGGCCTGATTTTTCAGTCGTCTTCGATGCCGGCTAGGGCTATGTTTAGGGATGCTCGGAAACAGCGAACCCGGAGGGTCCAGTTGCATGTGGGGCTGCGTAAAGGCTCCCCTGGGGAGTTCACTTGTACCCAAAGCCTTCCTTTGGGGGCACTTTTGGATGGTCCAAAGGGGCTCGCAACGCATTTCCTGGGGCCTGATTTTTCACTCGTCTTCAAAGCCGGCTAGGGATATGCTTAGGAATGGTCGGAAAAATCGAACCCGGAGGGTCCAGTTGCATGTGGGGCTGCGTAAAGGCTCCCCTGGGGAGTTCACTTGTACCCAAAGCCTTCCTTTGGGGGCACTTTTGGATGGTCCAAAGGGGCTCGCAACGCATTTCCTGGGGCCTGATTTTTCACTCGTCTCCGATGACGGCTAGGGCTACATTTAGCTTTGCTCAGGAACAGCGAACCCGGAGGGTCCAGTTGCATGTGGGGCTGCGTAAAGGCTCCCCTGGGGAGTTCACTTGTACCCAAAGCCTTCCTTTGGGGGCACTTTTGGATGGGCGAAAAGGGCTCGCAACGCATTTCCTGGGGCCTGATTTTTCACTCGTCTCCGATGACGGCTAGGGCTATGTTTAGGGATGCTCGGAAACAGCGAACCCGGAGGGTCCAGTTGCATGTGGGGCTGCGTAAAGGCTCCCCTGGGGAGTTCTCTTGTACCCAAAGCCTTCCTTTGGTGACACTTTTGGATGGTCCAAAGGGGCTTGCAACGCGTTTTCTGGGGCGCGGTTTTTCAGTCTTCTCCCATGCCAGCTAAGGATATGTTTAGGGTTGCTTGGAAAAATCGAACCCGGAGGGTCCAGTTGCATGTGGGGCTGCGTAAAGGCTCCCCTGGGGAGTTCACTTGTACCCAAAGCCTTCCTTTGGGGGCACTTTTGGATGGTCCAAAGGGGCTCGCAACGCATTTCCTGGGGCCTGATTTTTCACTCGTCTCCGATGACGGCTAGGGCTACGTTTAGGTTTGCTCAGGAACAGCGAACCCGGAGGGTCCATTTGCATGTGGGGCTGCATAAAGGCTCCCCTGGGGAGTTCTCTTGTACCCAAAGCCTTCCTTTGGGGGCACTTTTGGATGGCGAAAAGGGCGTGCAACGCTTTTTCTGGGGCCCGGTTTTTCAGTCTTCTCCCATGCCGGCTATGGCTATGTTTAGGGATGCTCGGAAAAATCGAACCCGGAGGGTCCATTTGCATGTGGGGCTGCGTAAAGGCTCCCCTGGGGAGTTCTCTTGTACCCAAAGCCTTCCTTTGGGGGCTCTTTTGGATGGGCAAAAAGGGCTCGCAACGCATTTCCTGGGGCCTGATTTTTCACTCGTCTCCGATGACGGCTAGGGCTACGTTTAGGGATGCTCAGGAACAGCGAACCCGGAGGGTCCAGTTGCATGTGGGGCTGCGTAAAGGCTCCCCTGGGGAGTTCTCTTGTACCCAAAGCCTTCCTTTGGGGGCACTTTTGGATGGGCGAAAAGGGCTCGCAACGCATTTCCTGGGGCCTGATTTTTCACTCGTCTCCGATGACGGCTAGGGCTATGTTTAGGGATGCTCGGAAACAGCGAACCCGGAGGGTCCAGTTGCATGTGGGACTGCGTAAAGGCTCCCCTGGGGAGTTCTCTTGTACCCAAAGCCTTCCTTTGGTGACACTTTTGGATGGTCCAAAGGGGCTCGCAACGCATTTCCTGGGGCCTGATTTTTCAGTCGTCTCCGATGACGGCTAGGGCTACGTTTAGGTTTGCTCAGGAACAGCAAACCCGGAGGGTCCAGTTGCATGTGGGGCTGCGTAAAGGCTCCCCTGGGGAGTTCTCTTGTACCCAAAGCCTTCCTTTGGGGGCACGTTTGGATAGGCAAAAAGGGCTTGGAACGCATTTCCTGGGGCCTGATTTTTCAGTCGTCTTCGATGACGGCTAGGGCTATGTTTAGGATTGCTCGGAAAAATCGAACCCGGAGGGTCCAGTTGCATGTGGGGCTGCGTAAAGGCTCCCCTGGGGAGTTCTCTTGTACCCAAAGCCTTCCTTTGGGGGCACTTTTGGATGGGCGAAAAGGGCTCGCAACTCATTTCCTGGGGCCTGATTTTTCAGTCGTCTTCGATGCTGGCTAGGGCTATGTTTAGGGATGCTCGGAAACAGCGAACCCGGAGGGTCCAGTTGCATGTGGGGCTGCGTAAAGGCTCCCCTGGGGAGTTCACTTGTACCCAAAGCCTTCCTTTTGGGGCACTTTTGGATGGGCAAAAAGGGCTCGCAACGCATTTCCTGGGGCCTGATTTTTCAGTCGTCTTCGATGACGGGTAGGGCTACGTTTAGGGATGCTCGGAAACAGCGAACCCGGAGGGTCCAGTTGCATGTGGGGCTGCGTAAAGGCTCCCCTGGGGAGTTCTCTTGTACCCAAAGCCTTCCTTTGGGGGCACTTTTGGATGGTCCAAAGGGGCTCGCAACGCATTTCCTGGGGCCTGATTTTTCACTCGTCTCCGATGACGGCTAGGGCTACGTTTAGGTTTGCTCAGGAACAGCGAACCCGGAGGGTCCAGTTGCATGTGGGGCTGCGTAAAGGCTCCCCTGGGGAGTTCTCTTGTACCCAAAGCCTTCCTTTGGGGGCACTTTTGGAGGGGAGAAAAGGGCTCGCAACGCATTTCCTGGGGCCTGATTTTTCACTCGTCTCCGATGACGGCTAGGGCTACGTTTAGGTTTGCTCAGGAACAGCAAACCCGGAGGGTCCAGTTGCATGTGGGGCTGCGTAAAGGCTCCCCTGGGGAGTTCTCTTGTACCCAAAGCCTTCCTTTGGGGGCACTTTGGAATGGGAGAAAAGGGCTCGCAACGCATTTCCTGGGGCCTGATTTTTCACTCGTCTCCGATGACGGCTAGGGCTATGTTTAGGTTTGCTCAGGAACAGCGAACCCGGAGGGTCCAGTTGCATGTGGGGCTGCGTAAAGGCTCCCGTGGGGAGTTCTCTTGAACCCAAAGCCTTCCTTTGGGGGTACGTTTGGATGGGCAAAAAGGGCTTGGAACGCATTTCCTGGGGCCTGATTTTTCAGTCGTCTTCGATGACGGCTAGGGCTATGTTTAGCGTTGCTCGGAAAAATAGAACCCGGAGGGTCCAGTTGCATGTGGGGCTGCGTAAAGGCTCCCCTGGGGAGTTCTCTTGTACCCAAAGCCTTCCTTTGGGGGCACTTTTGGATGTGCGAAAAGGGCTCGCAACGCATTTCCTGGCGCCTGATTTTTCAGTCTGCTCCCATGCCGGCTAGTGTTATGTTTAGGGATGCTCGGAAACAGCGAACCCGGAGGGTCCAGTTGCATGTGGGGCTGGGTAAAGGCTCCCCTGGGGAGTTCTCTTGTACCCAAAGCCTTCCTTTGGGGGCACTTTTGGATGGGCAAAAAGGGCTCGCAACGCATTTCCTGGGGCCTGATTTTTCACTCGTCTCCGATGACGGCTAGGGCTACATTTAGCATTGCTCAGGAACAGCGAACCCGGAGGGTCCAGTTGCATGTGGGGCTGCGTAAAGGCTCCCCTGGGGAGTTCTCTTGTACCCAAAGCCTTCCTTTGGGGGCACTTTTGGATGGGCAAAAAGGGCTCGCAACGCATTTCCTGGGGCCTGATTTTTCACTCGTCTCCGATGACGGCTAGGGCTATGTTTAGGGATGCTCGGAAACAGCGAACCCGGAGGGTCCAGTTGCATGTGGGGCTGCGTAAAGGCTCCCCTGGGGAGTTCTCTTGTACCCAAAGCCTTCCTTTGGGGGCACTTTTGGATGGGCGAAAAGGGCTTGCAACGCTTTTTCTGGGTCCCGGTTTTTCAGTCTTCTCCCATGCCGGCTATGGCTATGTTTAGGGATGCTCGGAAAAATCGAACCCGGAGGGTCCAGTTGCATGTGGGGCTGCGTAAAGGCTCCCCTGGGGAGTTCTCTTGTACCCAAAGCCTTCCTTTGGGGGTACTTTTGGATTGTCCAAAGGGGCTCGCAACGCATTTCCTGGGGCCTGATTTTTCAGTCGTCTCCGATGCCGGCTAGGGCTACGTTTAGGTTTGCTCAGGAACAGCGAACCCGGAGGGTCCAGTTGCATGTGGGGCTGCGTAAAGGCTCCCCTGGGGAGTTCTCTTGTACCCAAAGCCTTCCTTTGGGGGCACTTTTGGATGGGCGAAAAGGGCTTGCAACGCTTTTTCTGGGGCCCGGTTTTTCAGTCTTCTCCCATGCCGGCTATGGCTATGTTTAGGGATGCTCGGAAAAATCGAACCCGGAGGGTCCAGTTGCATGTGGGGCTGCGTAAAGGCTCCCCTGGGGAGTTCTCTTGTACCCAAAGCCTTCCTTTGTGGGCTCTTTTGGATGGGCAAAAAGGGCTCGCAACGCATTTCCTGGGGTCTGATTTTTCACTCGTCTCCGATGACGGCTAGGGCTACGTTTAGGTTTGCTCAGGAACAGCGAACCCGGAGGGTCCAGTTGCATGTGGGGCTGCGTAAAGGCTCCCCTGGGGAGTTCTCTTGTACCCAAAGCCTTCCTTTGGGGGCACTTTTGGATGGGCGAAAAGGGCTCGCAACGCATTTCCTGGGGCCTGATTTTTCAGTCGTCTTCGATGCTGGCTAGGGCTATGTTTAGGGATGCTCGGAAACAGCGAACCCGGAGGGTCCAGTTGCATGTGGGGCTGCGTAAAGGCTCCCCTGGGGAGTTCTCTTGTACCCAAAGCCTTCCTTTGGTGACACTTTTGGATGGTCCAAAGGGGTTCGCAACGCATTTCCTGGGGCCTGATTTTTCAGTCGTCTCCGATGACGGCTAGGGCTACGTTTAGGTTTGCTCAGGAACAGCAAACCCGGAGGGTCCAGTTGCATGTGGGGCTGCGTAAAGGCTCCCCTGGGGAGTTCTCTTGTACCCAAAGCCTTCCTTTGGGGGTACGTTTGTATAGGCAAAAAGGGCTTGGAACGCATTTCCTGGGGCCTGATTTTTCAGTCGTCTTCGATGCCGGCTAGGGCTATGTTTAGGGTTGCTCGGAAAAATAGAACCCGGAGGGTCCAGTTGCATGTGGGGCTGCGTAAAGGCTCCCCTGGGGAGTTCTCTTGTACCCAAAGCCTTCCTTTGGGGGCAATTTGGGATGGGAGAAAAGGGCTCGCAACGCATTTCCTGGCGCCTGATTTTTCAGTCTGCTCCCATGCCGGCTAGTGTTATGTTTAGGGATGCTCGGAAACAGCGAACCCGGAGGGTCCAGTTGCATGTGGGGCTGCGTAAAGGCTCCCCTGGGGAGTTCTCTTGTACCCAAAGCCTTCCTTTGGGGGCACTTTTGGATGGGCGAAAAGGGCTCGCAACGCATTTCCTGGGGCCTGATTTTTCACTCGTCTCCGATGCCGGCTAGGGCTACGTTTAGGTTTGCTCAGGAACAGCGAACCCGGAGGGTCCAGTTGCATGTGGGGCTGCGTAAAGGCTCCCCTGGGGAGTTCTCTTGTACCCAAAGCCTTCCTTTGGGGGCACTTTTGGATGGGCGAAAAGGGCTTGCAACGCTTTTTCTGGGGCCCGGTTTTTCAGTCTTCTCCCATGCCGGCTAGGGCTATGTTTAGGGATGCTCGGAAAAATCGAACCCGGAGGGTCCAGTTGCATGTGGGGCTGCGTAAAGGCTCCCCTGGGGAGTTCTCTTGTACCCAAAGCCTTCCTTTGGGGGCTCTTTTGGATGGGCAAAAAGGGCTCGCAACGCATTTCCTGGGGCCTGATTTTTCACTCGTCTCCGATGACGGCTAGGGCTACGTTTAGGTTTGCTCAGGAACAGCGAACCCGGAGGGTCCAGTTGCATGTGGGGCTGCGTAAAGGCTCCCCTGGGGAGTTCTCTTGTACCCAAAGCCTTCCTTTGATGACACTTTTGGATGGTCCAAAGGGGCTCGCAACGCATTTCCTGGGGCCTCATTTTTCACTCGTCTCCGATGACGGCTAGGGCTATGTTTAGGTATGCTCAGGAACAGCAAACCCGGAGGGTCCAGTTGCATGTGGGGCTGCGTAAAGGCTCCCCTGGGGAGTTCTCTTGTACCCAAAGCCTTCCCTTGGGGGCAATTTTGGATGGTCCAAAGGGGCTCGCAACGCATTTCCTGGGGCCTGATTTTTCAGTCGTCTCCGATGACGGCTAGGGCTACGTTTAGGTTTGCTCAGGAACAGCGAACCCGGAGGGTCCAGTTGCATGTGGGGCTGCGTAAAGGCTCCCCTGGGGAGTTCTCTTGTACCCAAAGCCTTCCTTTGGGGGCACTTTTGGATTGTCCAAAGGGGCTCGCAACGCATTTCCTGGGGCCTGATTTTTCACTCGTCTCCGATGCCGGCTAGGGCTACGTTTAGGTTTGCTCAGGAACAGCGAACCCGGAGGGTCCAGTTGCATGTGGGGCTGCGTAAAGGCTCCCCTGGGGAGTTCTCTTGTACCCAAAGCCTTCCTTTGGGGGTACTTTTGGATTGTCCAAAGGGGCTCGCAACGCATTTCCTGGGGCCTGATTTTTCACTCGTCTCCCATGCCGGCTATGGCTATGTTTAGGGATGCTCGGAAAAATCGAACCCGGAGGGTCCAGTTGCATGTGGGGCTGCGTAAAGGCTCCCCTGGGGAGTTCTCTTGTACCCAAAGCCTTCCTTTGGGGGCTCTTTTGGATGGGCAAAAAGGGCTCGCAACGCATTTCCTGGGGCCTGATTTTTCACTCGTCTCCGATGACGGCTAGGACTACGTTTAGGGATGCTCGGAAACAGCGAACCCGGAGGGTCCAGTTGCATGTGGGGCTGCGTAATGGCTCCCCTGGGGAGTTCTCTTGTACCCAAAGCCTTCCTTTGGTGACACTTTTGGATGGTCCAAAGGGGCTCGCAACGCATTTCCTGGGGCCTCATTTTTGACTCGTCTCCGATGCCGGCTAGGGCTATGTTTAGGTTTGCTCAGGAACAGCAAACCCGGAGGGTCCAGTTGCATGTGGGGCTGCGTAAAGGCTCCCCTGGGGAGTTCTCTTGTACCCAAAACCTTCCTTTGGGGGCACTTTTGGATGGGCGAAAAGGGCTTGCAACGCTTTTTCTGGGGCCCGGTTTTTCAGTCTTCTCCCATGCCAGCTAAGGATATGTTTAGGGTTGCTCGGAAAAATCGAACCCGGAGGGTCCAGTTGCATGTGGGGCTGCGTAAAGGCTCCCCTGGGGAGTTCTCTTGTACCCAAAGCCTTCCTTTGGGGGCGCTTTTGGATGGGCAAAACGGGCTCGCAACGCATTTCCTGGGGCCTGATTTTTCACTCGTCTCCGATGACGGCTAGGGCTACGTTTAGGTTTGCTCAGGAACAGCGAACCCGGAGGGTCCAGTTGCATGTGGGGCTGCGTAAAGGCTCCCCTGGGGAGTTCTCTTGTACCCAAAGCCTTCCTTTGGGGGCACTTTTGGATGGGCGAAAAGGGCTCGCAACGCATTTCCTGGGGCCTGATTTTTCAGTCGTCTTCGATGCTGGCTAGGGCTATGTTTAGGGATGCTCGGAAACAGCGAACCCGGAGGGTCCAGTTGCATGTGGGGCTGCGTAAAGGCTCCCCTGGGGAGTTCTCTTGTACCCAAAGCCTTCCTTTGGTGACACTTTTGGATGGTTCAAAGGGGCTCGCAACGCATTTCCTGGGGCCTGATTTTTCACTCGTCTCCGATGACGGCTAGGGCTACGTTTAGGTTTGCTCAGGAACAGCAAACCCGGAGGGTCCAGTTGCATGTGGGGCTGCGTAAAGGCTCCCCTGGGGAGTTCTCTTGTACCCAAAGCCTTCCTTTGGGGGTACGTTTGGATGGGCAAAAAGGGCTTGGAACGCATTTCCTGGGGCCTGATTTTTCAGTCGTCTTCGATGACGGCTAGGGCTATGTTTAGCGTTGCTCGGAAAAATAGAACCCGGAGGGTCCAGTTGCATGTGGGGCTGTGTAAAGGCTCCCCTGGGGAGTTCTCTTGTACCCAAAGCCTTCCTTTGGGGGCACTTTTGGATGTGCGAAAAGGGCTCGCAACGCATTTCCTGGCGCCTGATTTTTCAGTCTGCTCCCATGCCGGCTAGTGTTATGTTTAGGGATGCTCGGAAACAGCGAACCCGGAGGGTCCAGTTGCATGTGGGGCTGCGTAAAGGCTCCCCTGGGGAGTTCTCTTGTACCCAAAGCCTTCCTTTGGGGGCACTTTTGGATGGGCAAAAAGGGCTCGCAACGCATTTCCTGGGGCCTGATTTTTCACTCGTCTCCGATGACGGCTAGGGCTATGTTTAGGTTTGCTCAGGAACAGCGAACCCGGAGGGTCCAGTTGCATGTGGGGCTGCGTAAAGGCTCCCCTGGGGAGTTCTCTTGTACCCAAAGCCTTCCTTTGGGGGCACTTTTGGATGGGCGAAAAGGGCTCGCAACGCATTTCCTGGGGCCTGATTTTTCAGTCGTCTTCGATGCTGGCTAGGGCTATGTTTAGGGATGCTCGGAAACAGCGAACCCGGAGGGTCCAGTTGCATGTGGGGCTGCGTAAAGGCTCCCCTGGGGAGTTCTCTTGTACCCAAAGCCTTCCTTTGGTGACACTTTTGGATTGTCCAAAGGGGCTCGCAACGCATTTCCTGGGGCCTGATTTTTCAGTCGTCTCCGATGACGGCTAGGGCTACGTTTAGGTTTGCTCAGGAACAGCAAACCCGGAGGGTCCAGTTGCATGTGGGGCTGCGTAAAGGCTCCCCTGGGGAGTTCTCTTGTACCCAAAGCCTTCCTTTGGGGGTACGTTTGGATAGGCAAAAAGGGCTTGGAACGCATTTCCTGGGGCCTGAATTTTCAGTCGTCTTCGATGCCGGCTAGGGCTATGTTTAGGGTTGCTCGGAAAAATAGAACCCGGAGGGTCCAGTTGCATGTGGGGCTGCGTAAAGGCTCCCCTGGGGAGTTCTCTTGTACACAAAGCCTTCCTTTGGGGGCAATTTGGGATGGGAGAAAAGGGCTCGCAACGCATTTCCTGGCGCCTGATTTTTCAGTCTGCTCCCATGCCGGCTAGTGTTATGTTTAGGGATGCTCGGAAACAGCGAACCCGGAGGGTCCAGTTGCATGTGGGGCTGCGTAAAGGCTCCCCTGGGGAGTTCTCTTGTACCCAAAGCCTTCCTTTGGGGGCACTTTTGGATGGGCGAAAAGGGCTCGCAACGCATTTCCTGGGGCCTGATTTTTCAGTCGTATTTGATGCCGGCTAGGGTTATGCTTAGGAATGCTCGGAAAAATCGAACCCGGAGGGTCCAGTTGCATATGGGGCTGCGTAAAGGCTCCCCTGGGGAGTTCTCTTGTACCCAAAGCCTTCCTTTGGGGGCACTTTTGGATGGGCAAAAAGGGCTCGCAACGCATTTCCTGGGGCCTGATTTTTCACTCGTCTTCGATGCCGGCTAGGGCTATGTTTAGGGATGCTCGGAAACAGCGAACCCGGAGGGTCCAGTTGCATGTGGGGCTGCGTAAAGGCTCCCCTGGGGAGTTCTCTTGTACCCAAAGCCTTCCCTTGGCGGCACTTTTGGATGGTCCAAAGGGGCTCGCAACGCATTTCCTGGGGCCTGATTTTTCAGTCGTCTCCGATGCCGGCTAGGGCTACGTTTAGGTTTGCTCAGGAACAGCGAACCCGGAGGGTCCAGTTGCATGCGGGGCTGCGTAAAGGCTCCCCTGGGGAGTTCTCTTGTACCCAAAGCCTTCCTTTGGGGGCACTTTTGGATAGGCGAAAAGGGCTCGGAACACATTTCCTGGGGCCTGATTTTTCAGTCGTCTTCGATGCCGGCTAGGGCTATGTTTAGGGGTGCTCGGAAACAGCGAACCCGGAGGGTCCAGTTGCATGTGGGGCTGCGTAAAGGCTCCCCTGGGGAGTTCTCTTGTACCCAAAGCCTTCCTTTGGGGGTACTTTTGGATTATCCAAAGGGGCTCGAAACACATTTCCTGGGGCCTGATTTTTCACTCGTCTCCGATGCCGGCTAGGGCTACGTTTAGGTTTGCTCAGGAACAGCGAACCCGGAGGGTCCAGTTGCATGTGGGGCTGCGTAAAGGCTCCCCTGGGGAGTTCACTTGTACCCAAAGCCTTCCTTTGGGGGCACTTTTGGATGGGCGAAAAGGGCTTGCAATGCTTTTTCTGGGGCCCGGTTTTTCAGTCTTCTCCCATGCCGGCTATGGCTATGTTTAGGGATGCTCGGAAAAATCGAACCCGGAGGGTCCAGTTGCATGTGGGGCTGCGTAAAGGCTCCCCTGGGGAGTTCTCTTGTACCCAAAGCCTTCCTTTGGGGGCACTTTTCGATGGACGAAAGAGGCTAGCAACGCGTTTTCTGGGGCCCGGTTTTTCAGTCTTCTCCCATGTTGGCTAGGCCTATGTTTAATCTTAACGTGAAATAGCGTACACGGAGTGTCAAGGTGCATTAGGTTGAGGGTTAGGGTGAGGGTTAGCGTTAGGGTGACAGTTAGGATTAGGGTTAGGGTGAGGGTTAGATCCGGTTTAGGGTTAGGGTTAGGGTTAGGGTTAGGGTTAGGGTTAGGGTTAGGGTTAGGGTTAGATCCGGTTTAGAGTTAGGGTTAGGGTTAGGGTTAGGGTTAGGGTTAGTGTTAGGGTTAGGGTTAGGGTTAGGGTTAGGGTTAGGGTTAGGGTTAGGGTTAGGGTTAGGGTTAGGGTTATGGTTAGGTAAGGGTTAGGGTTAGGGTTAGGGTTAGGGTTAGGGTTAGGGTTAGGGTTAGGGTTAGGGTTAGGGTTAGGGTTAGGGTTAGGGTTAGGGTTAGGGTTAGATCCGGTTAGGGTTAGGGTTAGGGTTAGGGTTAGGGTTAGGGTTAGGGTTAGGGTTAGGGTTAGGGTTAGGGTTAGGGTTAGGGTTAGGGTTAGTGTTAGATCCTGTTTAGGGTTAGGGTTAGGGTTAGGGTTAGGGTTAGGTTTAGGGTTAGGGTTAGGGTTAGTGTTAGGGATAGGGTTAGGGTTAGGGTTAGGTTAGGGTTAGGGTTAGGGTTAGGGTTAGGGTTAGGGTTAGGGTTAGATCTGGTTAGGGTTAGGCTTAGGGTTAGGCTAAGGCTTAGGGTTAGGTTTAGGGTTAGGGTTAGGGTTAGGGTTAGGGTTAGTGTTAGATCCTGTTTAGGGTTAGGGTTAGGGTTAGGGTTAGGGTTAGGGTTAGGTTTAGGGTTAGGGTTAGGGTTAGTGTTAGGGTTAGGGTTAGGGTTAGGGTTAGGTTAGGGTTAGGCTTAGGGTTAGGGTTAGGGTTAGGGTTAGGGTTAGGGTTAGGGTTAGGTTTAGGTTTAGGGGGTTAGTGTTAGTGTTAGATACGGGTTAGTGTTAGGGTTAGGGTTATATCCGGGTTAGGGTTAGGGTTAGGGTTAGGGTTAGGGTTAGGGTTAGATACGGGTTAGGGGTAGGGTTAGGGTTAGGGTTAGGGTTAGATCCGGTTTAGGGTTAGGGTTAGGGTTAGGGTTAGGGTTAGGGTTAGGGTTAGGGTTAGGGTTAGGGTTAGGGTTAGGGTTAGGGTTAGGGTTAGGGTTAGGGTTAGATCCGGTTAGGGTTAGGCTTAGGGTTAGGCTAAGGCTTAGGGTTAGGGTTAGGGTTAGGCTTAGGCTTAGGGTTAGGGTTAGGGTTAGGGTGTTAGTGTTAGGTTTAGATCCGGGTTAGGGTTACGGTTAGGGTTAGGGTTAGGTTTAGGGTGTTAGTGTTAGGGTTAGATCCGGGTTAGGGTTACGGTTAGGGTTAGGGTTAGGGTTAGGGTAAGGCTTAGTGTTAGGGTAAGGGTTAGTGTTAGGGTTAGGGTTAGGGTTTGGGTTAGGGTTAGGGTTAGATCCGGTTTAGGGTTAGGGTTAGTGTTAGGGTTAGGGTTAGGGTTAGGGTTACGGTTAGGTTAGGCTTAGGCTTAGGGTTAGGTTTAGGGTTAGGGTTAGGGTTAAGGTTAGGGTTAGGGTTAGGTTAGGGTTAGGGTTAGGGTTAGGGTTAGGGTTAGATCCTGTTTAGGGTTAGTGTTAGGGTTAGGGTTAGGGTGAGGCTCAGGGTTAGGGTTAGGGTTAGGGTTAGGGTTAGGGTTAGGGTTAGGGTTAGGTTAGGGTTAGGGTTAGGGTTAGGGTTAGGGTTAGGGTTAGGGTTAGGTGTAGGGTTAGGGTTAGGGTTAATGTTAGATCTGGTTTAGGGTTAGGGTTAGGGTTAGGGTTAGGGTTAGGGTTAGGGTTAGGGTTAGGGTTAGGGTTAGGGTTAGGGTTAGGGTTAGGGTTAGGGTTAGGGTTAGGGTTAGGGTTAGGGTTAGGGTTAGGGTTAGGGTTAGGGTTAGGGTTAGGGTTAGGGTTATGGTGAGGATTAGATCCGGGTTTTACAGTTGCCTTCGATGCCGGCTAGGGCTATGTTTAGGGATGCTCGGAAGCAGCGAACCCGGAGGGTCCAGTTGCATGTGGGGCTGCGTAAAGGCTCCCCTGGGGAGTTCACTTGTACCCAAAGCCTTCCTTTGGTGACACTTTTGGATGGTCCAAAGGGGCTCGCAACGCATTTCCTGGGGCCAGATTTTTCACTCGTCTCCGATGCCGGCTAGGGCTACGTTTAGGTTTGCTCAGGAACAGCGAACCCGGAGGGTCCAGTTGCATGTGGGGCTGCGTAAAGGCTCCCCTGGGGAGTTCTCTTGTACCCAAAGCCTTCCTTTGGGGGCACTTTGGGATGGGAGAAAAGGGCTCGCAACGCATTTCCTGGCGCCTGATTTTTCAGTCTGCTCCCATGCCGGCTAGTGTTATGTTTAGGGATGCTCGGAAACAGCGAACCCGGAGGGTCCAGTTGCATGTGGGGCTGCGTAAAGGCTCCCCTGGGGAGTTCTCTTGTACCCAAAGCCTTCCCTTGGCGGCACTTTTGGATGGTCCAAAGGGGCTCGCAACGCATTTCCTGGGGCCTGATTTTTCAGTCGTCTCCGATGACGGCTAGGGCTACGTTTAGGTTTGCTCAGGAACAGCGAACCCGGAGGGTCCAGTTGCATGCGGGGCTGCGTAAAGGCTCCCCTGGGGAGTTCTCTTGTACCCAAAGCCTTCCTTTGGGGGCACTTTTGGATAGGCGAAAAGGGCTCGGAACACATTTCCTGGGGCCTGATTTTTCAGTCGTCTTCGATGCTGGCTAGGGCTATGTTTAGGGATGCTCGGAAACAGCGAACCCGGAGGGTCCAGTTGCATATGGGGCTGCGTAAAGGCTCCCCTGGGGAGTTCTCTTGTACCCAAAGCCTTCCTTTGGGGGTACTTTTGGATTATCCAAAGGGGCTCGAAACACATTTCCTGGGGCCTGATTTTTCACTCGTCTCCGATGACGGCTAGGGCTACGTTTAGGTTTGCTCAGGAACAGCGAACCCGGAGGGTCCAGTTGCATGTGGGGCTGCGTAAAGGCTCCCCTGGGGAGTTCACTTGTACCCAAAGCCTTCCTTTGGGGGCACTTTTGGATGGGCGAAAAGGGCTTGCAACGCTTTTTCTGGGGCCCGGTTTTTCAGTCTTCTCCCATGCCGGCTATGGCTATGTTTAGGGATGCTCGGAAAAATCGAACCCGGAGGGTCCAGTTGCATGTGGGGCTGCGTAAAGGCTCCCCTGGGGAGTTCTCTTGTACCCAAAGCCTTCCTTTGGGGGCACTTTTGGATGGGCAAAAAGGGCTCGCAACGCATTTCCTGGGGCCTGATTTTTCACTCGTCTCCGATGACGGCTAGGACTACGTTTAGGTTTGCTCAGGAACAGCGAACCCGGAGGGTCCAGTTGCATGTGGGGCTGCGTAAAGGCTCCCCTGGGGAGTTCTCTTGTACCCAAAGCCTTCCCTTGGGGGCACTTTTGGATGGGCGAAAAGGGCTCGCAACGCATTACCTGGGGCCTGATTTTTCAGTCGTCTTCGATGCCGGCTAGGGCTATGTTTAGGGATGCTCGGAAACAGCGAACCCGGAGGGTCCAGTTGCATGTGGGGCTGCGTAAAGGCTCCCCTGGGGAGTTCTCTTGTACCCAAAGCCTTCCTTTGGGGGCACGTTTGGATGGGCAAAAAGGGCTCGCAACGCATTTCCTGGGGCCTGATTTTTCAGTCGTCTTCGATGCCGGCTAGGGCTATGTTTAGGGATGCTCGGAAACAGCGAACCCGGAGGGTCCAGTTGCATGTGGGACTGCGTAAAGGCTCCCCTGGGGAGTTCACTTGTACCCAAAGCCTTCCTTTGGGGGCACTTTTGGATGGTCCAAAGGGGCTCGCAACGCATTTCCTGGGGCCTGATTTTTCACTCGTCTCCGATGACGGCTAGGGCTACGTTTAGGTTTGCTCAGGAACAGCGAACCCGGAGGGTCCAGTTGCATGTGGGGCTGCGTAAAGGCTCCCCTGGGGAGTTCTCTTGTACCCAAAGCCTTCCTTTGGGGGCACTTTTGGATGGGTAAAATGGGCTCGGAACGCATTTCCTGGGGCCTGATTTTTCAGTAGTCTTCGATGCTGGCTAGGTCTATGTTTAGGGATGCTCGGAAACAGCGAACCCGGAGGGTCCAGTTGCATGTGGGGCTGCGTAAAGGCTCCCCTGGGGAGTTCTCTTGTACCCAAAGCCTTCCTTTGGGGGCACTTTTGGATGGGCGAAAAGGGCTCGCAACGCATTTCCTGGGGCCTGATTTTTCAGTCGTCTTCGATGCTGGCTAGGGCTATGTTTAGGGATGCTCGGAAACAGCGAACCCGGAGGGTCCAGTTGCATGTGGGGCTGCGTAAAGGCTCCCCTGGGGAGTTCTCTTGTACCCAAAGCCTTCCTTTGGGGGTACGTTTGGATGGGCAAAAAGGGCTTGGAACGCATTTCCTGGGGCCTGATTTTTCAGTCGTCTTCGATGACGGCTAGGGCTATGTTTAGGTTTGCTCGGAAAAATAGAACCCGGAGGGTCCAGTTGCATGTGGGGCTGCGTAAAGGCTCCCCTGGGGAGTTCTCTTGTACCCAAAGCCTTCCTTTGGGGGCACTTTTGGATGGGCGAAAAGGGCTTGCAACGCTTTTTCTGGGGCCCGGTTTTTCAGTCTTCTCCCATGCCGGCAATGGCTATGTTTAGGGATGCTCGGAAAAATCGAACCCGGAGGGTCCAGTTGCATGTGGGGCTGCGTAAAGGCTCCCCTGGGGAGTTCTCTTGTACCCAAAGCCTTCCTTTGGGGGCACTTTTGGATGGGCGAAAAGGGCTCGCAACGCATTTCCTGGGGCCTGATTTTTCAGTCGTCTTCGATGCCGGCTAGGGCTATGTTTAGGGATGCTCGGAAACAGCGAACCCGGAGGGTCCAGTTGCATGTGGGACTGCGTAAAGGCTCCCCTGGGGAGTTCACTTGTACCCAAAGCCTTCCTTTGGGGGCACTTTTGGATGGTCCAAAGGGGCTCGCAACGCATTTCCTGGGGCCTGATTTTTCACTCGTCTCCGATGACAGCTAGGGCTACGTTTAGGTTTGCTCAGGAACAGCGAACCCGGAGGGTCCAGTTGCATGTGGGGCTGCGTAAAGGCTCCCCTGGGGAGTTCTCTTGTACCCAAAGCCTTCCTTTGGGGGCACTTTTGGATGGGCGAAAAGGGCTCGCAACGCATTTCCTGGGGCCTGATTTTTCAGTCGTCTTCGATGCTGGCTAGGGCTATGTTTAGGGATGCTCGGAAAAATAGAACCCGGAGGGTCCAGTTGCATGTGGGGCTGCGTAAAGGCTCCCCTGGGGAGTTCTCTTGTACCCAAAGCCTTCCTTTGGTGACACTTTTGGATGGTCCAAAGGGGCTCGCAACGCATTTCCTGGGGCCTGATTTTTCACTCGTCTCCGATGACGGCTAGGGCTACGTTAAGGTTTGCTTAGGAACAGCGAACCCGGAGGGTCCAGTTGCATGTGGGGCTGCGTAAAGGCTCCCCTGGGGAGTTCTCTTGTACCCAAAGCCTTCCTTTGGGGGTACGTTTGGATGGGCAAAAAGGGCTTGGAACGCATTTCCTGGGGCCTGATTTTTCAGTCGTCTTCGATGACGGCTAGGGCTATGTTTAGGTTTGCTCGGAAAAATAGAACCCGGAGGGTCCAGTTGCATGTGGGGCTGCGTAAAGGCTCCCCTGGGGAGTTCTCTTGTACCCAAAGCCTTCCTTTGGGGGCACTTCTGGATGGGCGAAAAGGGCTCGGAACGCATTTCCTGGGGCCTGATTTTTCACTCGTCTTTGATGCCGGCTAGGGTTATGCTTAGGAATGCTCGGAAAAATCGAACCCGGAGGGTCCAGTTGCATGCGGGGCTGCGTAAAGGCTCCCCTGGGGAGTTCTCTTGTACCCAAAGCCTTCCTTTGGGGGCACTTTTGGATGGGCAAAAAGGGCTCGCAACGCATTTCCTGGCGCCTGATTTTTCACTCGTCTCCGATGACGGCTAGGGCTACATTTAGCTTTGCTCAGGAACAGCGAACCCGGAGGGTCCAGTTGCATGTGGGGCTGCGTAAAGGCTCCCTTGGGGAGTTCTCTTGTACCCAAAGCCTTCCTTTGGGGGCACTTTTGGATGGGCAAAAAGGGCTCACAACGCATTTCCTGGGGCCTGATTTTTCACTCGTCTCCGATGACGGCTAGGGCTATGTTTAGGGATGCTCGGAAACAGCGAACCCGGAGGGTCCAGTTGCATGTGGGGCTGCGTAAAGGCTCCCCTGGGGAGTTCTCTTGTACCCAAAGCCTTCCTTTGGGGGCAATTTTGGATGGTCCAAAGGGGCTCGCAACGCATTTCCTGGGGCCTGATTTTTCAGTCGTCTCCGATGCCGGCTAGGGCTACGTTTAGGTTTGCTCAGGAACAGCGAACCCGGAGGGTCCAGTTGCATGTGGGGCTGCGTAAAGGCTCCCCTGGGGAGTTCTCTTGTACCCAAAGCCTTCCTTTGGGGGCACTTTTGGATAGGCGAAAAGGGCTCGGAACACATTTCCTGGGGCCTGATTTTTCAGTCGTCTTCGATGCTGGCTAGGGCTATGTTTAGGGATGCTCGGAAACAGCGAACCCGGAGGGTCCAGTTGCATGTGGGGCTGCGTAAAGGCTCCCCTGGGGAGTTCTCTTGTACCCAAAGCCTTCCTTTGGGGGTACTTTTGGATTGTCCAAAGGGGCTCGCAACGCATTTCCTGGGGCCTGATTTTTCACTCGTCTCCGATGCCGGCTAGGGCTACGTTTAGGTTTGCTCAGGAACAGCGAACCCGGAGGGTCCAGTTGCATGTGGGGCTGCGTAAAGGCTCCCCTGGGGAGTTCTCTTGTACCCAAAGCCTTCCTTTGGGGGCACTTTTGGATGGGCAAAAAGGGCTTGGAACGCATTTCCTGGGGTCTGATTTTTCAGTCGTCTCCGATGACGGCTACGGCTATGTTTAGGGTTGCTCGGAAAAATAGAACCCGGAGGGTCCAGTTGCATGTGGGGCTGCGTAAAGGCTCCCCTGGGGAGTTCTCTTGTACCCAAAGCCTTCCTTTGGGGGCACTTTTGGATGGGCAAAAAGGGCTCGCAACGCATTTCCTGGGGCCTGATTTTTCAGTCGTCTTCGATGCCGGCTAGGGCTATGTTTAGGGATGCTCGGAAACAGCGAACCCGGAGGGTCCAGTAGCATGTGGGGCTGCGTAAAGGCTCCCCTGGGGAGTTCTCTTGTACCCAAAGCCTTCCTTTGGGGGCACTTTTGGATGGGCAAAAAGGGCTCGCAACGCATTTCCTGGGGCCTGATTTTTCACTCGTCTCCGATGACGGCTAGGGCTACGTTTAGGTTTGCTCAGGAACAGCGAACCCGGAGGGTCCAGTTGCATGTGGGGCTGCGTAAAGGCTCCCCTGGGGAGTTCTCTTGTACCCAAAGCCTTCCTTTGGGGGCACTTTTGGATGGGTAAAATGGGCTCGGAACGCATTTCCTGGGGCCTGATTTTTCAGTCGTCTTCGATGCTGGCTAGGGCTATGTTTAGGGATGCTCGGAAACAGCGAACCCGGAGGGTCCAGTTGCATGTGGGGCTGCGTAAAGGCTCCCCTGGGGAGTTCTCTTGTACCCAAAGCCTTCCTTTGGGGGCACTTTTGGATGGTCCAAAGGGGCTCGCAACGCATTTCCTGGGGCCTGATTTTTCACTCGTCTCCGATGACAGCTAGGGCTACGTTTAGGTTTGCTCAGGAACAGCGAACCCGGAGGGTCCAGTTGCATGTGGGGCTGCGTAAAGGCTCCCCTGGGGAGTTCTCTTGTACCCAAAGCCTTCCTTTGGGGGCACTTTTGGATGGGCGAAAAGGGCTCGCAACGCATTTCCTGGGGCCTGATTTTTCAGTCGTCTTCGATGCTGGCTAGGGCTATGTTTAGGGATGCTCGGAAAAATAGAACCCGGAGGGTCCAGTTGCATGTGGGGCTGTGTAAAGGCTCCCCTGGGGAGTTCTCTTGTACCCAAAGCCTTCCTTTGGGGGCACTTTTGGATGGTCCAAAGGGGCTTGCAACGCATTTCCTGGGGCCTGATTTTTCACTCGTCTCCGATGACGGCTAGGGCTACGTTAAGGTTTGCTCAGGAACAGCAAACCCGGAGGGTCCAGTTGCATGTGGGGCTGCGTAAAGGCTCCCCTGGGGAGTTCTCTTGTACCCAAAGCCTTCCTTTGGGCGTACGTTTGGATGGGCAAAAAGGGCTTAGAACGCATTTCCTGGGGCCTGATTTTTCAGTCGTCTTCGATGACGGCTAGGGCTATGTTTAGGTTTGCTCGGAAAAATAGAACCCGGAGGGTCCAGTTGCATGTGGGGCTGCGTAAAGGCTCCCCTGGGGAGTTCTCTTGTACCCAAAGCCTTCCTTTGGGGGCACTTTTGGATGTGCGAAAAGGGCTCGGAACGCATTTCCTGGGGCCTGATTTTTCAGTCTGCTCCCATGCCGGCTAGTGTTATGTTTAGGGATGCTCGGAAACAGCGAACCCGGAGGGTCCAGTTGCATGTGGGGCTGCGTAAAGGCTCCCCTGGGGAGTTCTCTTGTACCCAAAGCCTTCCTTTGGGGGCAATTTTGGATGGTCCAAAGGGGCTCGGAACGCATTTCCTGGGGCCTGATTTTTCAGTCGTCTCCGATGCCGGCTAGTGCTACGTTTAGGTTTGCTCAGGAACAGCGAACCCGGAGGGTCCAGTTGCATGTGGGGCTGCGTAAAGGCTCCCCTGGGGAGTTCTCTTGTACCCAAAGCCTTCCTTTGGGGGCACTTTTGGATAGGCGAAAAGGGCTCGGAACACATTTCCTGGGGCCTGATTTTTCAGTCGTCTTCGATGCTGGCTAGGGCTATGTTTAGGGATGCTCGGAAACAGCGAACCCGGAGGGTCCAGTTGCATGTGGGGCTGCGTAAAGGCTCCCCTGGGGAGTTCTCTTGTACCCAAAGCCTTCCTTTGGGGGTACTTTTGGATTGTCCAAAGGGGCTCGCAACGCATTTCCTGGGGCCTGATTTTTCACTCGTCTCCGATGCCGGCTAGGGCTACGTTTAGGTTTGCTCAGGAACAGCGAACCCGGAGGGTCCAGTTGCATGTGGGGCTGCGTAAAGGCTCCCCTGGGGAGTTCTCTTGTACCCAAAGCCTTCCTTTGGGGGCACTTTTGGATGGGCGAAAAAGGGCTTGCAACGCTTTTTCTGGGGGCCAGTTTTTCAGTCTTCTCCCATGCCGGCTATGGCTATGTTTAGGGATGCTCTGAAAAATCGAACCCGGAGGGTCCAGTTGCATGTGGGGCTGCGTAAAGGCTCCCCTGGGGAGTTCTCTTGTACCCAAAGCCTTCCTTTGGGGGCACTTTTGGATGGGCAAAAAGGGCTCGCAACGCATTTCCTGGGGCCTGATTTTTCACTCGTCTCCGATAACGGCTAGGGCTACGTTTAGGTTTGCTCAGGAACAGCGAACCCGCAGGGTCCAGTTGCATGTGGGGCTGCGTAAAGGCTCCCCTGGGGAGTTCTCTTGTACCCAAAGCCTTCCTTTGGTGAAAGTTTTGGATGGTCCAAAGGGGCTCGCAACGCATTTCCTGGGGCCTGATTTTTCACTCGTCTCCGATGACGGCTAGGGTTACGTTTAGGTTTGCTCAGGAACAGCAAACCCGGAGGGTCCAGTTGCATGTGGGGCTGCGTAAAGGCTCCCCTGGGGAGTTCTCTTGTACCCAAAGCCTTCCTTTGGGGGCACGTTTGGATGGTCCAAAAGGGCTTGGAACGCATTTCCTGGGGTCTGATTTTTCAGTCGTCTCCGATGACGGCTACGGCTATGTTTAGGGTTGCTCGGAAAAATAGAACCCGGAGGGTCCAGTTGCATGTGGGGCTGCGTAAAGGCTCCCCTGGGGAGTTCTCTTGTACCCAAAGCCTTCCTTTGGGGGCACTTTTGGATGGGCAAAAAGGGCTCGCAACGCATTTCCTGGGGCCTGATTTTTCAGTCGTCTTCGATGCCGGCTAGGGCTATGTTTAGGGATGCTCGGAAACAGCGAACCCGGAGGGTCCAGTAGCATGTGGGGCTGCGTAAAGGCTCCCCTGGGGAGTTCTCTTGTACCCAAAGCCTTCCTTTGGGGGCAATTTTGGATGGTCCAAAGGGGCTCGCAACGCATTTCCTGGGGCCTGATTTTTCAGTCGTCTCCGATGCCGGCTAGGGCTACGTTTAGGTTTGCTCAGGAACAGCGAACCCGGAGGGTCCAGTTGCATGTGGGGCTGCGTAAAGGCTCCCCTGGGGAGTTCTCTTGTACCCAAAGCCTTCCTTTGGGGGCACTTTTGGATAGGCGAAAAGGGCTCGGAACACATTTCCTGGGGCCTGATTTTTCAGTCGTCTTCGATGCTGGCTAGGGCTATGTTTAGGGATGCTCGGAAACAGCGAACCCGGAGGGTCCAGTTGCATGTGGGGCTGCGTAAAGGCTCCCCTGGGGAGTTCTCTTGTACCCAAAGCCTTCCTTTGGGGGCACTTTTGGATGGGCGAAAAAGGGCTTGCAACGCTTTTTCTGGGGGCCGGTTTTTCAGTCTTCTCCCATGCCGGCTATGGCTATGTTTAGGGATGCTCGGAAAAATCGAACCCGGAGGGTCCAGTTGCATGTGGGGCTGCGTAAAGGCTCCCCTGGGGAGTTCTCTTGTACCCAAAGCCTTCCTTTGGGGGCACTTTTGGATGGTCCAAAGGGGCTCGCAACGCATTTCCTGGGGCCTGATTTTTCACTCGTCTCCGATGACAGCTAGGGCTACGTTTAGGTTTGCTCAGGAACAGCGAACCCGGAGGGTCCAGTTGCATGTGGGGCTGCGTAAAGGCTCCCCTGGGGAGTTCTCTTGTACCCAAAGCCTTCCTTTGGGGGCACTTTTGGATGGGCAAAAAGGGCTTGGAACGCATTTCCTGGGGTCTGATTTTTCAGTCGTCTCCGATGACGGCTACGGCTATGTTTAGGGTTGCTCGGAAAAATAGAACCCGGAGGGTCCAGTTGCATGTGGGGCTGCGTAAAGGCTCCCCTGGGGAGTTCTCTTGTACCCAAAGCCTTCCTTTGGGGGCACTTTTGGATGGGCAAAAAGGGCTCGCAACGCATTTCCTGGGGCCTGATTTTTCAGTCGTCTTCGATGCCGGCTAGGGCTATGTTTAGGGATGCTCGGAAACAGCGAACCCGGAGGGTCCAGTAGCATGTGGGGCTGCGTAAAGGCTCCCCTGGGGAGTTCTCTTGTACCCAAAGCCTTCCTTTGGGGGCACTTTTGGATGGGCAAAAAGGGCTCGCAACGCATTTCCTGGGGCCTGATTTTTCACTCGTCTCCGATGACGGCTAGGGCTACGTTTAGGTTTGCTCAGGAACAGCGAACCCGGAGGGTCCAGTTGCATGTGGGGCTGCGTAAAGGCTCCCCTGGGGAGTTCTCTTGTACCCAAAGCCTTCCTTTGGGGGCACTTTTGGATGGGTAAAATGGGCTCGGAACGCATTTCCTGGGGCCTGATTTTTCAGTCGTCTTCGATGCTGGCTAGGGCTATGTTTAGGGATGCTCGGAAACAGCGAACCCGGAGGGTCCAGTTGCATGTGGGGCTGCGTAAAGGCTCCCCTGGGGAGTTCTCTTGTACCCAAAGCCTTCCTTTGGGGGCACTTTTGGATGGTCCAAAGGGGCTCGCAACGCATTTCCTGGGGCCTGATTTTTCACTCGTCTCCGATGACAGCTAGGGCTACGTTTAGGTTTGCTCAGGAACAGCGAACCCGGAGGGTCCAGTTGCATGTGGGGCTGCGTAAAGGCTCCCCTGGGGAGTTCTCTTGTACCCAAAGCCTTCCTTTGGGGGCACTTTTGGATGGGCGAAAAGGGCTCGCAACGCATTTCCTGGGGCCTGATTTTTCAGTCGTCTTCGATGCTGGCTAGGGCTATGTTTAGGGATGCTCAGGAACAGCGAACCCGGAGGGTCCAGTTGCATGTGGGGCTGCGTAAAGGCTCCCCTGGGGAGTTCTCTTGTACCCAAAGCCTTCCTTTGGGGGCACTTTTGGATGGGTAAAATGGGCTCGGAACGCATTTCCTGGGGCCTGATTTTTCAGTCGTCTTCGATGCTGGCTAGGGCTATGTTTAGGGATGCTCGGAAACAGCGAACCCGGAGGGTCCAGTTGCATGTGGGGCTGCGTAAAGGCTCCCCTGGGGAGTTCTCTTGTACCCAAAGCCTTCCTTTGGGGGCACTTTTGGATGGTCCAAAGGGGCTCGCAACGCATTTCCTGGGGCCTGATTTTTCACTCGTCTCCGATGACAGCTAGGGCTACGTTTAGGTTTGCTCAGGAACAGCGAACCCGGAGGGTCCAGTTGCATGTGGGGCTGCGTAAAGGCTCCCCTGGGGAGTTCTCTTGTACCCAAAGCCTTCCTTTGGGGGCACTTTTGGATGGGCGAAAAGGGCTCGCAACGCATTTCCTGGGGCCTGATTTTTCAGTCGTCTTCGATGCTGGCTAGGGCTATGTTTAGGGATGCTCGGAAAAATAGAACCCGGAGGGTCCAGTTGCATGTGGGGCTGTGTAAAGGCTCCCCTGGGGAGTTCTCTTGTACCCAAAGCCTTCCTTTGGGGGCACTTTTGGATGGTCCAAAGGGGCTTGCAACGCATTTCCTGGGGCCTGATTTTTCACTCGTCTCCGATGACGGCTAGGGCTACGTTAA
The DNA here is from genome assembly GCF_047663525.1 of Anas platyrhynchos. Taxonomy (NCBI): domain Eukaryota; kingdom Metazoa; phylum Chordata; class Aves; order Anseriformes; family Anatidae; genus Anas; species Anas platyrhynchos. Next base: position 104,141 of record NC_092617.1, on the reverse strand, counting down.
GGTGTGCTCAGGAACAGCAAACCCGAAGGGTCCAGTTGCATGTGGGGCTGCGTAAAGGCTCCCCTGGGGAGTTCTCTTGTACCCAAAGCCTTCCTTTGGGGGTACGTTTGGATGGGCAAAAAGGGCTTAGAACGCATTTCCTGGGGCCTGATTTTTCAGTCGTCTTCGATGACGGCTAGGGCTATGTTTAGGTTTGCTCGGAAAAATAGAACCCGGAGGGTCCAGTTGCATGTGGGGCTGCGTAAAGGCTCCCCTGGGGAGTTCTCTTGTACCCAAAGCCTTCCTTTGGGGGCACTTTTGGATGGGCGAAAAGGGCTCGGAACGCATTTCCTGGGGCCTGATTTTTCAGTCTGCTCCCATGCCGGCTAGTGTTATGTTTAGGGATGCTCGGAAACAGCGAACCCGGAGGGTCCAGTTGCATGTGGGGCTGCGTAAAGGCTCCCCTGGGGAGTTCTCTTGTACCCAAAGCCTTCCTTTGGGGGCAATTTTGGATGGTCCAAAGGGGCTCGGAACGCATTTCCTGGGGCCTGATTTTTCAGTCGTCTCCGATGCCGGCTAGTGCTACGTTTAGGTTTGCTCAGGAACAGCGAACCCGGAGGGTCCAGTTGCATGTGGGGCTGCGTAAAGGCTCCCCTGGGGAGTTCTCTTGTACCCAAAGCCTTCCTTTGGGGGCACTTTTGGATAGGCGAAAAGGGCTCGGAACACATTTCCTGGGGCCTGATTTTTCAGTCGTCTTCGATGCTGGCTAGGGCTATGTTTAGGGATGCTCGGAAACAGCGAACCCGGAGGGTCCAGTTGCATGTGGGGCTGCGTAAAGGCTCCCCTGGGGAGTTCTCTTGTACCCAAAGCCTTCCTTTGGGGGTACTTTTGGATTGTCCAAAGGGGCTCGCAACGCATTTCCTGGGGCCTGATTTTTCACTCGTCTCCGATGCCGGCTAGGGCTACGTTTAGGTTTGCTCAGGAACAGCGAACCCGGAGGGTCCAGTTGCATGTGGGGCTGCGTAAAGGCTCCCCTGGGGAGTTCTCTTGTACCCAAAGCCTTCCTTTGGGGGCACTTTTGGATGGGCGAAAAAGGGCTTGCAACGCTTTTTCTGGGGGCCAGTTTTTCAGTCTTCTCCCATGCCGGCTATGGCTATGTTTAGGGATGCTCTGAAAAATCGAACCCGGAGGGTCCAGTTGCATGTGGGGCTGCGTAAAGGCTCCCCTGGGGAGTTCTCTTGTACCCAAAGCCTTCCTTTGGGGGCACTTTTGGATGGGCAAAAAGGGCTCGCAACGCATTTCCTGGGGCCTGATTTTTCACTCGTCTCCGATAACGGCTAGGGCTACGTTTAGGTTTGCTCAGGAACAGCGAACCCGGAGGGTCCAGTTGCATGTGGGGCTGCGTAAAGGCTCCCCTGGGGAGTTCTCTTGTACCCAAAGCCTTCCTTTGGGGGCACTGTTGGATAGGCAAAAAGGGCTCACAACGCATTTCCTGGGGCCTGATTTTTCACTCGTCTCCGATGACGGCTAGGGCTATGTTTAGGGATGCTCGGAAACAGCGAACCCTGAGGGTCCAGTTGCATGTGGGGCTGCGTAAAGGCTCCCCTGGGGAGTTCTCTTGTACCCAAAGCCTTCCTTTGGGGGCACTTTTGGATAGGCGAAAAGGGCTCGGAACACATTTCCTGGGGCCTGATTTTTCAGTCGTCTTCGATGCTGGCTAGGGCTATGTTTAGGGATGCTCGGAAACAGCGAACCCGGAGGGTCCAGTTGCATGTGGGGCTGCGTAAAGGCTCCCCTGGGGAGTTCTCTTGTACCCAAAGCCTTCCTTTGGGGGCACTTTTGGATGGGCGAAAAGGGCTCGCAACGCATTTCCTGGGGCCTGATTTTTCAGTCGTCTCCGATGCCGGCTAGTGCTACGTTTAGGTTTGCTCAGGAACAGCGAACCCGGAGGGTCCAGTTGCATGTGGGGCTGCGTAAAGGCTCCCCTGGGGAGTTCTCTTGTACCCAAAGCCTTCCTTTGGGGGCACTTTTGGATAGGCGAAAAGGGCTCGGAACACATTTCCTGGGGCCTGATTTTTCAGTCGTCTTCGATGCTGGCTAGGGCTATGTTTAGGGATGCTCGGAAACAGCGAACCCGGAGGGTCCAGTTGCATGTGGGGCTGCGTAAAGGCTCCCCTGGGGAGTTCTCTTGTACCCAAAGCCTTCCTTTGGGGGTACTTTTGGATTGTCCAAAGGGGCTCGCAACGCATTTCCTGGGGCCTGATTTTTCAGTCGTCTCCGATGACGGCTAGGGCTACGTTTAGGTTTGCTCAGGAACAGCGAACCCGGAGGGTCCATTTGCATGTGGGGCTGCGTAAAGGCTCCCCTGGGGAGTTCTCTTGTACCCAAAGCCTTCCTTTGGGGGCACTTTGGGATGGGCAAAAAGGGCTCGGAACGCATTTCCTGGGGCCTGATTTTTCAGTCGTCTTCGATGCTGGATAGGGCTATGTTTAGTAATGCTCGGAAACAGCGAACCCGGAGGGTCCAGTTGCATGTGGGGCTGCGTAAAGGCTCCCCTGGGGAGTTCACTTGTACCCAAAGCCTTCCTTTGGGGGCACTTTTGGATGGGCGAAAAAGGGCTTGCAACGCTTTTTCTGGGGCCCGGTTTTTCAGTCTTCTCCCATGCCGGCTATTGCTATGTTTATGGATGCTCGGAAAAATCGAACCCGGAGGGTCCAGTTGCATGTGGGGCTGCGTAAAGGCTCCCCTGGGGAGTTCTCTTGTACCCAAAGCCTTCCTTTGGGGGCACTTTGGGATGGGCAAAAAGGGCTCGCAACGCATTTCCTGGGTCCTGATTTTTCAGTCGTCTTCGATGCCGGCTAGGGCTATGTTTAGGGATGCTCGGAAACAGGGAACCCGGAGGGTCCAGTTGCATGTGGGGCTGCGTAAAGGCTCCCCTGGGGAGTTCTCTTGTACCCAAAGCCTTCCTTTGGTGAAAGTTTTGGATGGTCCAAAGGGGCTCGCAACGCATTTCCTGGGGCCTGATTTTTCACTCGTCTCCGATGACGGCTAGGGCTACGTTTAGGTTTGCTCAGGAACAGCGAACCCGGAGGGTCCAGTTGCATGTGGGGCTGCGTAAAGGCTCCCCTGGGGAGTTCTCTTGTACCCAAAGCCTTCCTTTGGGGGCACGTTTGGATGGTCCAAAAGGGCTTAGAACGCATTTCCTGGGGTCTGATTTTTCAGTCGTCTCCGATGACGGCTACGGCTATGTTTAGGGTTGCTCGGAAAAATAGAACCCGGAGGGTCCAGTTGCATGTGGGGCTGCGTAAAGGCTCCCCTGGGGAGTTCTCTTGTACCCAAAGCCTTCCTTTGGGGGCACTTTTGGATGGGCAAAAAGGGCTCGCAACGCATTTCCTGGGGCCTGATTTTTCAGTCGTCTTCGATGCCGGCTAGGGCTATGTTTAGGGATGCTCGGAAACAGCGAACCCGGAGGGTCCAGTAGCATGTGGGGCTGCGTAAAGGCTCCCCTGGGGAGTTCTCTTGTACCCAAAGCCTTCCTTTGGGGGCACTTTTGGATGGGCAAAAAGGGCTCGCAACGCATTTCCTGGGGCCTGATTTTTCACTCGTCTCCGATGACGGCTAGGGCTACGTTTAGGTTTGCTCAGGAAAAGCGAACCCGGAGGGTCCAGTTGCATGTGGGGCTGCGTAAAGGCTCCCCTGGGGAGTTCTCTTGTACCCAAAGCCTTCCTTTGGGGGCACTTTTGGATGGGCAAAAAGGGCTCACAACGCATTTCCTGGGGCCTGATTTTTCACTCGTCTCCGATGACGGCTAGGGCTATGTTTAGGGATGCTCGGAAACAGCGAACCCGGAGGGTCCAGTTGCATGTGGGGCTGTGTAAAGGCTCCCCTGGGGAGTTCTCTTGTACCCAAAGCCTTCCTTTGGGGGCAATTTTGGATGGTCCAAAGGGGCTCGCAACGCATTTCCTGGGGCCTGATTTTTCAGTCGTCTCCGATGCCGGCTAGTGCTACGTTTAGGTTTGCTCAGGAACAGCGAACCCGGAGGGTCCAGTTGCATGTGGGGCTGCGTAAAGGCTCCCCTGGGGAGTTCTCTTGTACCCAAAGCCTTCCTTTGGGGGCACTTTTGGATAGGCGAAAAGGGCTCGGAACACATTTCCTGGGGCCTGATTTTTCAGTCGTCTTCGATGCTGGCTAAGGCTATGTTTAGGGATGCTCGGAAACAGCGAACCCGGAGGGTCCAGTTGCATGTGGGGCTGCGTAAAGGCTCCCCTGGGGAGTTCTCTTGTACCCAAAGCCTTCCTTTGGGGGTACTTTTGGATTGTCCAAAGGGGCTCGCAACGCATTTCCTGGGGCCTGATTTTTCAGTCGTCTCCGATGCCGGCTAGGGCTACGTTTAGGTTTGCTCAGGAACAGCGAACCCGGAGGGTCCAGTTGCATGTGGGGCTGCGTAAAGGCTCCCCTGGGGAGTTCTCTTGTACCCAAAGCCTTCCTTTGGGGGCACTTTTGGATAGGCGAAAAGGGCTCGGAACACATTTCCTGGGGCCTGATTTTTCAGTCGTCTTCGATGCCGGCTAGGGCTACGTTTAGGTTTGCTCGGAAACAGCGAACCCGGAGGGTCCAGTTGCATGTGGGGCTGCGTAAAGGCTCCCCTGGGGAGTTCTCTTGTACCCAAAGCCTTCCTTTGGGGGTACTTTTGGATTGTCCAAAGGGGCTCGCAACGCATTTCCTGGGGCCTGATTTTTCAGTCGTCTCCGATGCCGGCTAGGGCTATGTTTAGGGATGCTCGGAAACAGGGAACCCGGAGGGTCCAGTTGCATGTGGGGCTGCGTAAAGGCTCCCCTGTGGAGTTCTCTTGTACCCAAAGCCTTCCTTTGGTGAAAGTTTTGGATGGTCCAAAGGGGCTCGCAACGCATTTCCTGGGGCCTGATTTTTCACTCGTCTCCGATGACGGCTAGGGCTACGTTTAGGTTTGCTCAGGAACAGCGAACCCGGAGGGTCCAGTTGCATGTGGGGCTGCGTAAAGGCTCCCCTGGGGAGTTCTCTTGTACCCAAAGCCTTCCTTTGGGGGCACTTTTGGATGGGCGAAAAAGGGCTTGCAACGCTTTTTCTGGGGGCCGGTTTTTCAGTCTTCTCCCATGCCGGCTATGGCTATGTTTAGGGATGCTCGGAAACAGGGAACCCGGAGGGTCCAGTTGCATGTGGGGCTGCGTAAAGGCTCCCCTGGGGAGTTCTCTTGTACCCAAAGCCTTCCTTTGGTGAAAGTTTTGGATGGTCCAAAGGGGCTCGCAACGCATTTCCTGGGGCCTGATTTTTCACTCGTCTCCGATGACGGCTAGGGCTACGTTTAGGTTTGCTCAGGAACAGCGAACCCGGAGGGTCCAGTTGCATGTGGGGCTGCGTAAAGGCTCCCCTGGGGAGTTCTCTTGTACCCAAAGCCTTCCTTTGGGGGCACGTTTGGATGGTCCAAAAGGGCTTAGAACGCATTTCCTGGGGTCTGATTTTTCAGTCGTCTCCGATGACGGCTACGGCTATGTTTAGGGTTGCTCGGAAAAATAGAACCCGGAGGGTCCAGTTGCATGTGGGGCTGCGTAAAGGCTCCCCTGGGGAGTTCTCTTGTACCCAAAGCCTTCCTTTGGGGGCACTTTTGGATGGGCAAAAAGGGCTCGCAACGCATTTCCTGGGGCCTGATTTTTCAGTCGTCTTCGATGCCGGCTAGGGCTATGTTTAGGGATGCTCGGAAACAGCGAACCCGGAGGGTCCAGTAGCATGTGGGGCTGCGTAAAGGCTCCCCTGGGGAGTTCTCTTGTACCCAAAGCCTTCCTTTGGGGGCACTTTTGGATGGGCAAAAAGGGCTCGCAACGCATTTCCTGGGGCCTGATTTTTCACTCGTCTCCGATGACGGCTAGGGCTACGTTTAGGTTTGCTCAGGAAAAGCGAACCCGGAGGGTCCAGTTGCATGTGGGGCTGCGTAAAGGCTCCCCTGGGGAGTTCTCTTGTACCCAAAGCCTTCCTTTGGGGGCACTTTTGGATGGGCAAAAAGGGCTCACAACGCATTTCCTGGGGCCTGATTTTTCACTCGTCTCCGATGACGGCTAGGGCTATGTTTAGGGATGCTCGGAAACAGCGAACCCGGAGGGTCCAGTTGCATGTGGGGCTGTGTAAAGGCTCCCCTGGGGAGTTCTCTTGTACCCAAAGCCTTCCTTTGGGGGCAATTTTGGATGGTCCAAAGGGGCTCGCAACGCATTTCCTGGGGCCTGATTTTTCAGTCGTCTCCGATGCCGGCTAGTGCTACGTTTAGGTTTGCTCAGGAACAGCGAACCCGGAGGGTCCAGTTGCATGTGGGGCTGCGTAAAGGCTCCCCTGGGGAGTTCTCTTGTACCCAAAGCCTTCCTTTGGGGGCACTTTTGGATAGGCGAAAAGGGCTCGGAACACATTTCCTGGGGCCTGATTTTTCAGTCGTCTTCGATGCTGGCTAAGGCTATGTTTAGGGATGCTCGGAAACAGCGAACCCGGAGGGTCCAGTTGCATGTGGGGCTGCGTAAAGGCTCCCCTGGGGAGTTCTCTTGTACCCAAAGCCTTCCTTTGGGGGTACTTTTGGATTGTCCAAAGGGGCTCGCAACGCATTTCCTGGGGCCTGATTTTTCAGTCGTCTCCGATGCCGGCTAGGGCTACGTTTAGGTTTGCTCAGGAACAGCGAACCCGGAGGGTCCAGTTGCATGTGGGGCTGCGTAAAGGCTCCCCTGGGGAGTTCTCTTGTACCCAAAGCCTTCCTTTGGTGAAAGTTTTGGATGGTCCAAAGGGGCTCGCAACGCATTTCCTTGGGCCTGATTTTTCACTCGTCTCCGATGACGGCTAGGGCTACGTTTAGGTTTGCTCAGGAACAGCAAACCCGGAGGGTCCAGTTGCATGTGGGGCTGCGTAAAGGCTCCCCTGGGGAGTTCTCTTGTACCCAAAGCCTTCCTTTGGGGGCACTTTTGGATAGGCGAAAAGGGCTCGGAACACATTTCCTGGGGCCTGATTTTTCAGTCGTCTTCGATGCTGGCTAAGGCTATGTTTAGGGATGCTCGGAAACAGCGAACCCGGAGGGTCCAGTTGCATGTGGGGCTGCGTAAAGGCTCCCCTGGGGAGTTCTCTTGTACCCAAAGCCTTCCTTTGGGGGTACTTTTGGATTGTCCAAAGGGGCTCGCAACGCATTTCCTGGGGCCTGATTTTTCAGTCGTCTCCGATGCCGGCTAGGGCTACGTTTAGGTTTGCTCAGGAACAGCGAACCCGGAGGGTCCAGTTGCATGTGGGGCTGCGTAAAGGCTCCCCTGGGGAGTTCTCTTGTACCCAAAGCCTTCCTTTGGTGAAAGTTTTGGATGGTCCAAAGGGGCTCGCAACGCATTTCCTTGGGCCTGATTTTTCACTCGTCTCCGATGACGGCTAGGGCTACGTTTAGGTTTGCTCAGGAACAGCAAACCCGGAGGGTCCAGTTGCATGTGGGGCTGCGTAAAGGCTCCCCTGGGGAGTTCTCTTGTACCCAAAGCCTTCCTTTGGGGGCACGTTTGGATGGTCCAAAAGGGCTCGGAACGCATTTCCTGGGGTCTGATTTTTCAGTCGTCTCCGATGACGGCTACGGCTATGTTTAGGGTTGCTCGGAAAAATAGAACCCGGAGGGTCCAGTTGCATGTGGGGCTGCGTAAAGGCTCCCCTGGGGAGTTCTCTTGTACCCAAAGCCTTCCTTTGGGGGCACTTTTGGATGGGCAAAAAGGGCTCGCAACGCATTTCCTGGGGCCTGATTTTTCAGTCGTCTTCGATGCCGGCTAGGACTATGTTTAGGGATGCTCGGAAACAGCGAACCCGGAGGGTCCAGTTGCATGTGGGGCTGCGTAAAGGCTCCCCTGGGGAGTTCTCTTGTACCCAAAGCCTTCCTTTGGGGGCACTTTTGGATGGGCAAAAAGGGCTCGCAACGCATTTCCTGGGGCCTGATTTTTCACTCGTCTCCGATGACGGCTAGGGCTACGTTTAGGTTTGCTCAGGAACAGCGAACCCGGAGGGTCCAGTTGCATGTGGGGCTGCGTAAAGGCTCCCCTGGGGAGTTCTCTTGTACCCAAAGCCTTCCTTTGGGGGCACTTTTGAATGGGCGAAAAGGGCTTGCAACGCTTTTTCTGGGGCCCGGTTTTTCAGTCTTCTCCCATGCCGGCTATGGATATGTTTAGGGTTGCTCGGAAAAATCGAACCCGGAGGGTCCAGTTGCATGTGGGGCTGCGTAAAGGCTCCCCTGGGGAGTTCTCTTGTACCCAAAGCCTTCCTTTGGGGGCACTTTTGGATGGGCAAAATGGGCTTGGAACGCATTTCCTGGGGCCTGATTTTTCAGTCGTCTTCGATGCCGGCTAGGGCTATGTTTAGGGATGCTCGGAAAAATAGAACCCGGAGGGTCCAGTTGCATGTGGGGCTGCGAAAAGGCTCCCCTGGGGAGTTCTCTTGTACCCAAAGCCTTCCTTTGGGGGCACTTTTGGATGGGCAAAAAGGGCTCGCAACGCATTTCCTGGGGCCTGATTTTTCAGTCGTCTTCGATGCCGGCTAGGGCTATGTTTAGGGATGCTCGGAAACAGTGAACCCGGAGGGTCCAGTAGCATGTGGGGCTGCGTAAAGGCTCCCCTGGGGAGTTCTCTTGTACCCAAAGCCTTCCTTTGGGGGCACTTTTGGATGGGCAAAAAGGGCTCGCAACGCATTTCCTGGGGCCTGATTTTTCACTCGTCTCCGATGACGGCTAGGGCTACGTTTAGGTTTGCTCAGGAACAGCGAACCCGGAGGGTCCAGTTGCATGTGGGGCTGCGTAAAGGCTCCCCTGGGGAGTTCTCTTGTACCCAAAGCCTTCCTTTGGGGGCACTTTTGGATGGGCGAAAAGGGCTTGCAACGCTTTTTCTGGGGCCCGGTTTTTCAGTCTTCTCCCATGCCGGCTAGGGCTATGTTTAGGGTTGCTCAGAAAAATCGAACCCGGAGGGTCCAGTTGCATGTGGGGCTGCGTAAAGGCTCCCCTGGGGAGTTCTCTTGTACCCAAAGCCTTCCTTTGGGGGCACTTTTGGATGGGCAAAATGGGCTTGGAACGCATTTCCTGGGGCCTGATTTTTCAGTCGTCTTCGATGCCGGCTAGGGCTATGTTTAGGGATGCTCGGAAACAGCGAACCCGGAGGGTCCAGTTGCATGTGGGGCTGCGTAAAGGCTCCCCTGGGGAGTTCTCTTGTACCCAAAGCCTTCCTTTGGTGACACTTTTGGATGGTCCAAAGGGGCTCGCAACGCATTTCCTTGGGCCTGATTTTTCACTCCTCTCTGATGACGGCTAGCTCTACGTTTAGGTTTGCTCAGGAACAGCGAACCCGGAGGGTCCAGTTGCATGTGGGGCTGCGTAAAGGCTCCCCTGGGGAGTTCTCTTGTACCCAAAGCCTTCCTTTGGGGGCACGTTTGGCTGGGCAAAAAGGGCTTGGAACGCATTTCCTGGGGCCTGATTTTTCAGTCGTCTCCGATGACGGCTACGGCTATGTTTAGGGTTGCTCGGAAAAATAGAACCCGGAGGGTCCAGTTGCATGTGGGGCTGCGTAAAGGCTCCCCTGGGGAGTTCTCTTGTACCCAAAGCCTTCCTTTGGGGGCACTTTGGGATGGGCGAAAAGGGCTCGGAACGCATTTCCTGGGGCCTGATTTTTCGGTCTGCTCCCATGCCGGCTAGGATATGTTTAGGGATGATCGGAAACAGCGAACCCGGAGGGTCCAGTTGCATGTGGGGCTGCGTAAAGGCTCCCCTGGGGAGTTCTCTTGTACCCAAAGCCTTCCTTTGGTGAAAGTTTTGGATGGTCCAAAGGGGCTCGCAACGCATTTCCTTGGGCCTGATTTTTCACTCGTCTCCGATGACGGCTAGGGCTACGTTTAGGTTTGCTCAGGAACAGCAAACCCGGAGGGTCCAGTTGCATGTGGGGCTGCGTAAAGGCTCCCCTGGGGAGTTCTCTTGTACCCAAAGCCTTCCTTTGGGGGCACGTTTGGATGGTCCAAAAGGGCTTGGAACGCATTTCCTGGGGTCTGATTTTTCAGTCGTCTTCGATGCCGGCTAGGGCTATGTTTAGGGATGCTCGGAAACAGCGAACCCGGAGGGTCCAGTTGCATGTGGGGCTGCGTAAAGGCTCCCCTGGGGAGTTCTCTTGTACCCAAAGCCTTCCTTTGGGGGCACTTTTGGATGGGAGAAAAGGGCTTGCAACGCATTTCCTGGGGCCTGATTTTTCAGTCGTCTTCGATGCCGGCTAGGGCTATGTTTAGGGATGCTCGGAAACAGCGAACCCGGAGGATCCAGTTGCATGTGGGGCTGCGTAAAGGCTCCCCTGGGGAGTTCACTTGTACCCAAAGCCTTCCCTTGGGGGCACTTTTGGATGGGCAAAAAGGGCTCGCAACGCATTTCCTGGGGCCTGATTTTTCACTCGTCTCCGATGCCGGCTACGGCTATGTTTAGGGTTGCTCGGAAAAATAGAACCCGGAGGGTCCAGTTGCATGTGGGGCTGCGTAAAGGCTCCCCTGGGGAGTTCTCTTGTACCCAAAGCCTTCCTTTGGGGGCACTTTTGGATGGGCAAAAAGGGCTCGCAACGCATTTCCTGGGGCCTGATTTTTCAGTCGTCTTCGATGCCGGCTAGGACTATGTTTAGGGATGCTCGGAAACAGCGAACCCGGAGGGTCCAGTTGCATGTGGGGCTGCGTAAAGGCTCCCCTGGGGAGTTCTCTTGTACCCAAAGCCTTCCTTTGGGGGCACTTTTGGATGGGCAAAAAGGGCTCGCAACGCATTTCCTGGGGCCTGATTTTTCACTCGTCTCCGATGACGGCTAGGGCTACGTTTAGGTTTGCTCAGGAACAGCGAACCCGGAGGGTCCAGTTGCATGTGGGGCTGCGTAAAGGCTCCCCTGGGGAGTTCTCTTGTACCCAAAGCCTTCCTTTGGGGGCACTTTTGAATGGGCGAAAAGGGCTTGCAACGCTTTTTCTGGGGCCCGGTTTTTCAGTCTTCTCCCATGCCGGCTATGGATATGTTTAGGGTTGCTCGGAAAAATCGAACCCGGAGGGTCCAGTTGCATGTGGGGCTGCGTAAAGGCTCCCCTGGGGAGTTCTCTTGTACCCAAAGCCTTCCTTTGGGGGCACTTTTGGATGGGCAAAATGGGCTTGGAACGCATTTCCTGGGGCCTGATTTTTCAGTCGTCTTCGATGCCGGCTAGGGCTATGTTTAGGGATGCTCGGAAAAATAGAACCCGGAGGGTCCAGTTGCATGTGGGGCTGCGAAAAGGCTCCCCTGGGGAGTTCTCTTGTACCCAAAGCCTTCCTTTGGGGGCACTTTTGGATGGGCAAAAAGGGCTCGCAACGCATTTCCTGGGGCCTGATTTTTCAGTCGTCTTCGATGCCGGCTAGGGCTATGTTTAGGGATGCTCGGAAACAGTGAACCCGGAGGGTCCAGTAGCATGTGGGGCTGCGTAAAGGCTCCCCTGGGGAGTTCTCTTGTACCCAAAGCCTTCCTTTGGGGGCACTTTTGGATGGGCAAAAAGGGCTCGCAACGCATTTCCTGGGGCCTGATTTTTCACTCGTCTCCGATGACGGCTAGGGCTACGTTTAGGTTTGCTCAGGAACAGCGAACCCGGAGGGTCCAGTTGCATGTGGGGCTGCGTAAAGGCTCCCCTGGGGAGTTCTCTTGTACCCAAAGCCTTCCTTTGGGGGCACTTTTGGATGGGCGAAAAGGGCTTGCAACGCTTTTTCTGGGGCCCGGTTTTTCAGTCTTCTCCCATGCCGGCTAGGGCTATGTTTAGGGTTGCTCAGAAAAATCGAACCCGGAGGGTCCAGTTGCATGTGGGGCTGCGTAAAGGCTCCCCTGGGGAGTTCTCTTGTACCCAAAGCCTTCCTTTGGGGGCACTTTTGGATGGGCAAAATGGGCTTGGAACGCATTTCCTGGGGCCTGATTTTTCAGTCGTCTTCGATGCCGGCTAGGGCTATGTTTAGGGATGCTCGGAAACAGCGAACCCGGAGGGTCCAGTTGCATGTGGGGCTGCGTAAAGGCTCCCCTGGGGAGTTCTCTTGTACCCAAAGCCTTCCTTTGGTGACACTTTTGGATGGTCCAAAGGGGCTCGCAACGCATTTCCTTGGGCCTGATTTTTCACTCCTCTCTGATGACGGCTAGCTCTACGTTTAGGTTTGCTCAGGAACAGCAAACCCGGAGGGTCCAGTTGCATGTGGGGCTGCGTAAAGGCTCCCCTGGGGAGTTCTCTTGTACCCAAAGCCTTCCTTTGGGGGCACGTTTGGCTGGGCAAAAAGGGCTTGGAACGCATTTCCTGGGGCCTGATTTTTCAGTCGTCTCCGATGACGGCTACGGCTATGTTTAGGGTTGCTCGGAAAAATAGAACCCGGAGGGTCCAGTTGCATGTGGGGCTGCGTAAAGGCTCCCCTGGGGAGTTCTCTTGTACCCAAAGCCTTCCTTTGGGGGCACTTTGGGATGGCCGAAAAGGGCTCGGAACGCATTTCCTGGGGCCTGATTTTTCGGTCTGCTCCCATGCCGGCTAGGATATGTTTAGGGATGATCGGAAACAGCGAACCCGGAGGGTCCAGTTGCATGTGGGGCTGCGTAAAGGCTCCCCTGGGGAGTTCTCTTGTACCCAAAGCCTTCCTTTGGGGGCACTTTTGGATGGGAGAAAAGGGCTTGCAACGCATTTCCTGGGGCCTGATTTTTCAGTCGTCTTCGATGCCGGCTAGGGCTATGTTTAGGGATGCTCGGAAACAGCGAACCCGGAGGATCCAGTTGCATGTGGGGCTGCGTAAAGGCTCCCCTGGGGAGTTCACTTGTACCCAAAGCCTTCCCTTGGGGGCACTTTTGGATGGGCAAAAAGGGCTCGCAACGCATTTCCTGGGGCCTGATTTTTCACTCGTCTCCGATGCCGGCTAGGGCTATGTTTAGGGATGCTCGGAAACAGCGAACCCGGAGGGTCCAGTTGCATGTGGGGCTGCGTAAAGGCTCCCCTGGGGAGTTCTCTTGTACCCAAAGCCTTCCCTTGGCGGCACTTTTGGATGGTCCAAAGGGGCTCGCAACGCATTTCCTGGGGCCTGATTTTTCACTCGTCTCCGATGACGGCTAGGGCTATGTTTAGGTTTGCTCAGGAACAGCGAACCCGGAGGGTCCAGTTGCATGTGGGGCTGCGTAAAGGCTCCCCTGGGGAGTTCTCTTGTACCCAAAGCCTTCCTTTGGGGGCACTTTTGGATGGGCAAAATGGGCTCGGAACGCATTTCCTGGGGCCTGATTTTTCAGTCGTCTTCGATGCTGGATAGGGCTATGTTTAGGAATGCTCGGAAACAGCGAACCCGGAGGGTCCGGTTGCATATGGGGCTGCGTAAAGGCTCCCCTGGGGAGTTCACTTGTACCCAAAGCCTTCCTTTGGGGGCACTTTTGGATGGGCGAAAAAGGGCTTTCAACGCTTTTTCTGGGGCCCGGTTTTTCAGTCTTCTCCCATGCCGGCTATGGCTATGTTTAGGGATGCTCGGAAAAATCGAACCCGGAGGGTCCAGTTGCATGTGGGGCTGCGTAAAGGCTCCCCTGGGGAGTTCTCTTGTACCCAAAGCCTTCCTTTGGGGGCACTTTGGGATGGGCAAAAAGGGCTTGCAACGCATTTCCTGGGGCCTGATTTTTCAGTCGTCTTCGATGCCGGCTAGGGCTATGTTTAGGGATGCTCGGAAACAGCGAACCCGGAGGGTCCAGTTGCATGTGGGGCTGCGTAAAGGCTCCCCTGGGGAGTTCTCTTGTACCCAAAGCCTTCCTTTGGTGACACTTTTGGATGGTCCAAAGGGGCTCGCAACGCATTTCCTGGGGCCTGATTTTTCACTCGTCTCCGATGACGGCTAGGGCTACGTTTAGGTTTGCTCAGGAACAGCAAACCCGGAGGGTCCAGTTGCATGTGGGGCTGCGTAAAGGCTCCCCTGGGGAGTTCTCTTGTACCCAAAGCCTTCCTTTGGGGGCACGTTTGGATGGTCCAAAAGGGCTTGGAACGCATTTCCTGGGGTCTGATTTTTCAGTCGTCTCCGATGACGGCTACGGCTATGTTTAGGGTTGCTCGGAAAAATAGAACCCGGAGGGTCCAGTTGCATGTGGGGCTGCGTAAAGGCTCCCCTGGGGAGTTCTCTTGTACCCAAAGCCTTCCTTTGGGGGCACTTTTGGATGGGCAAAAAGGGCTCGCAACGCAGTTCCTGGGGCCTGATTTTTCAGTCGTCTTCGATGCTGGGTAGGGCTATGTTTAGGAATGCTCGGAAACAGCGAACCCGGAGGGTCCAGTTGCATGTGGGGCTGCGTAAAGGCTCCCCTGGGGAGTTCTCTTGTACCCAAAGCCTTCCTTTGGGGGCACTTTTGGATGGTCCAAAGGGGCTCGCAACGCATTTCCTGGGGCCTGATTTTTCACTCGTCTCCGATGACAGCTAGGGCTACGTTTAGGTTTGCTCAGGAACAGCGAACCCGGAGGGTCCAGTTGCATGTGGGGCTGCGTAAAGGCTCCCCTGGGGAGTTCACTTGTACCCAAAGCCTTCCTTTGGGGGCACTTTTGGCTGGGCAAAAAGGGCTTGGAACGCATTTCCTGGGGCCTGATTTTTCAGTCGTCTCCGATGACGGCTACGGCTATGTTTAGGGTTGCTCGGAAACAGCGAACCCGGAGGGTCCAGTTGCATGTGGGGCTGCGTAAAGGCTCCCCTGGGGAGTTCTCTTGTACCCAAAGCCTTCCTTTGGGGGCACTTTTGGATGGGCAAAAAGGGCTTGGAACGCATTTCCTGGGGCCTGATTTTTCACTCGTCTCCGATGACGGCTAGGGCTATGTTTAGGGATGCTCGGAAACAGCGAACCCGGATGGTCCAGTTGCATGTGGGACTGCGTAAAGGCTCCCCTGGGGAGTTCACTTTTACCCAAAGCCTTCCTTTGGGGGCACTTTTGGATGGGAGAAAAGGGCTCGCAACGCATTTCCTGGGGCCTGATTTTTCAGTCGTCTTCGATGCTGGCTAGGGCTATGTTTAGGAATGCTCGGAAACAGCGAACCCGGAGGGTCCAGTTGCATGTGGGGCTGCGTAAAGGCTCCCCTGGGGAGTTCTCTTGTACCCAAAGCCTTCCTTTGGGGGCACTTTTGGATGGTCCAAAGGGGCTCGCAACGCATTTCCTGGGGCCTGATTTTTCACTCGTCTCCGATGACAGCTAGGGCTATGTTTAGGTTTGCTCAGGAACAGCGAACCCGGAGGGTCCATTTGCATGTGGGGCTGCGTAAAGGCTCCCCTGGGGAGTTCACTTGTACCCAAAGCCTTCCTTTGGGGGCACTTTTGGATGGGCAAAAAGGGCTTGGAACGCATTTCCTGGGGTCTGATTTTTCAGTCGTCTCCGATGACGGCTACGGCTATGTTTAGGGTTGCTCGGAAACAGCGAACCCGGAGGGTCCAGTTGCATGTGGGGCTGCGTAAAGGCTCCCCTGGGGAGTTCTCTTGTACCCAAAGCCTTCCTTTGGTGACAGTTTTGGATGGTCCAAAGGGGCTCGCAACGCATTTCCTTGGGCCTGATTTTTCACTCGTCTCCGATGACGGCTAGGGCTACGTTTAGGTTTGCTCAGGTACAGCAAACCCGGAGGGTCCAGTTGCATGTGGGGCTGCGTAAAGGCTCCCCTGGGGAGTTCTCTTGTACCCAAAGCCTTCCTTTGGGGGCACGTTTGGATGGGCAAAAAGGGCTTGGAATGCATTTCCTGGGGCCTGATTTTTCACTCGTCTCCGATGACGGCTAGGGCTATGTTTAGGGATGCTCGGAAACAGCGAACCCGGAGGGTCCAGTTGCATGTGGGGCTGCGTAAAGGCTCCCCTGGGGAGTTCTCTTGTACCCAAAGCCTTCCTTTGGGGGCACTTTGGGATGGTCCAAAGGGGCTCGCAACGCATTTCCTGGGGCCTGATTTTTCACTCGTCTCCGATGACAGCTAGGGCTACGTTTAGGTTTTCTCAGGAACAGCGAACCCGGAGGGTCCAGTTGCATGTGGGGCTGCGTAAAGGCTCCCCTGGGGAGTTCACTTGTACCCAAAGCCTTCCTTTGGGGGCACTTTTGGATGGGCAAAAAGGGCTTGGAACGCATTTCCTGGGGCCTGATTTTTCAGTCGTCTCCGATGACGGCTACGGCTATGTTTAGGGTTGCTCGGAAAAATAGAACCCGGAGGGTCCAGTTGCATGTGGGGCTGCGTAAAGGCTCCCCTGGGGAGTTCTCTTGTACCCAAAGCCTTCCTTTGGGGGCACTTTTGGATGGTCCAAAGGGGCTTGGAACGCATTTCCTGGGGCCTGATTTTTCAGTCGTCTTCGATGCCGGCTAGGGCTATGTTTAGGGATGCTCGGAAACAGCGAACCCGGAGGGTCCAGTTGCATGTGGGGCTGCGTAAAGGCTCCCCTGGGGAGTTCTCTTGTACCCAAAGCCTTCCTTTGGTGACAGTTTTGGATGGTCCAAAGGGGCTCGCAACGCATTTCCTTGGGCCTGATTTTTCACTCGTCTCCGATGACGGCTAGGGCTACGTTTAGGTTTGCTCAGGAACAGCAAACCCGGAGGGTCCAGTTGCATGTGGGGCTGCGTAAAGGCTCCCCTGGGGAGTTCTCTTGTACCCAAAGCCTTCCTTTGGGGGCACTTTTGGATGGGCAAAAAGGGCTTGGAACGCATTTCCTGGGGCCTGATTTTTCACTCGTCTCCGATGATGGCTAGGGCTATGTTTAGGGATGCTCGGAAACAGCGAACCCGGAGGGTCCAGTTGCATGTGGGACTGCGTAAAGGCTCCCCTGGGGAGTTCACTTGTACCCAAAGCCTTCCTTTGGGGGCACTTTTGGATGGTCCAAAGGGGCTCGCAACGCATTTCCTGGGGCCTGATTTTTCACTCGTCTCCGATGCTGGCTAGGGCTACGTTTAGGTTTGCTCAGGAACAGCGAACCCGGAGGGTCCATTTGCATGTGGGGCTGCGTAAAGGCTCCCCTGGGGAGTTCTCTTGTACCCAAAGCCTTCCTTTGGGGGCACTTTTGGCTGGGCAAAAAGGGCTTGGAACGCATTTCCTGGGGACTGATTTTTCAGTCGTCTTCGATGCTGGCTAGGGCTATGTTTAGGAATGCTCGGAAACAGCGAACCCGGAGGGTCCAGTTGCATGTGGGGCTGCGTAAAGGCTCCCCTGGGGAGTTCACTTGTACCCAAAGCCTTCCTTTGGGGGCACTTTTGGATGGTCCAAAGGGGCTCGCAACGCATTTCCTGGGGCCTGATTTTTCACTCGTCGCCGATGACGACTACGGCTATGTTTAGGGTTGCTCGGAAAAATAGAACCCGGAGGGTCCATTTGCATGTGGGGCTGCGTAAAGGCTCCCCTGGGGAGTTCTCTTGTACCCAAAGCCTTCCTTTGGGGGCACTTTTGGATGGGCAAAAAGGGCTCGGAACGCATTTCCTGGGGCCTGATTTTTCAGTCGTCTTCGATGCCGGCTAGGGCTATGTTTAGGGATGCTCGGAAACAGCGAACCCGGAGGGTCCAGTTGCATGTGGGGCTGCGTAAAGGCTCCCCTGGGGAGTTCTCTTGTACCCAAAGCCTTCCTTTGGTGACACTTTTGGATGGTCCAAAGGGGCTCGCAACGCATTTCCTTGGGCCTGATTTTTCACTCGTCTCCGATGACGGCTAGGGCTACGTTTAGGTTTGCTCAGGAACAGCAAACCCGGAGGGTCCAGTTGCATGTGGGGCTGCGTAAAGGCTCCCCTGGGGAGTTCTCTTGTACCTAAAGCCTTCCTTTGGGGGCACGTTTGGATGGGCAAAAAGGGCTTGGAACGCATTTCCTGGGGCCTGATTTTTCACTCGTCTCCGATGATGGCTAGGGCTATGTTTAGGGATGCTCGGAAACAGCGAACCCGGAGGGTCCAGTTGCATGTGGGACTGCGTAAAGGCTCCCCTGGGGAGTTCACTTGTACCCAAAGCCTTCCTTTGGGGGCACTTTTGGATGGTCCAAAGGGGCTCGCAACGCATTTCCTGGGGCCTGATTTTTCACTCGTCTCCGATGACGGCTAGGGCTACGTTTAGGTTTGCTCAGGAACAGCGAACCCGGAGGGTCCAGTTGCATGTGGGGCTGCCTAAAGGCTCCCCTGGGGAGTTCTCTTGTACCCAAAGCCTTCCTTTGGGGGCACTTTTGGATGGGCGAAAAGGGCTCGGAACGCATTTCCTGGGGCCTGATTTTTCAGTCGTCTTCGATGCCGGCTAGGGCTATGTTTAGGGATGCTCGGAAACAGCGAACCCGGAGGGTCCAGTTGCATGTGGGGCTGCGTAAAGGCTCCCCTGGGGAGTTCACTTGTACCCAAAGCCTTCCTTTGGGGGCACTTTTGGATGGTCCAAAGGGGCTAGCAATGCATTTCCTGGGGCCTGATTTTTCACTCGTCTCCGATGACAGCTAGGGCTACGTTTAGGTTTGCTCAGGAACAGCGAACCTGGAGGGTCCAGTTGCATGTGGGGCTGCGTAAAGGCTCCCCTGGGGAGTTCTCTTGTACCCAAAGCCTTCCTTTGGGGGCACTTTTGGATGGGCGAAAAGGGCTCGGAACGCCTTTCCTGGGGCCTGATTTTTCAGTCGTCTTCGATGCCGGCTAGGGCTATGTTTAGGGATGCTCGGAAACAGCGAACCCGGAGGGTCCAGTTGCATGTGGGGCTGCGTAAAGGCTCCCCTGGGGAGTTCTCTTGTACCCAAAGCCTTCCTTTGGTGACATTTTTGGATGGTCCAAAGGGGCTCGGAACGCATTTCCTGGGGCCTTATTTTTCAGTCTGCTCCCATGCCGGCTAGGTTATGTTTAGGGATGCTCGGAAACAGCGAACCCGGAGGGTCCAGTTGCATGTGGGGCTGCGTAAAGGCTCCCCTGGGGAGTTCTCTTGTACCCAAAGCCTTCCTTTGGGGGCACTTTTGGATGGGCGAAAAGGGCTCGCAACGCATTTCCTGGGGCCTGATTTTTCAGTCGTCTTCGATGCCGGCTAGGGCTATGTTTAGGGATGCTCGGAAACAGCGAACCCGGAGGGTCCAGTTGCATGTGGGGCTGCGTAAAGGCTCCCCTGGGGAGTTCTCTTGTACCCAAAGCCTTCCTTTGGGGGCACTTTTGGATGGGCGAAAAGGGCTCGCAACGCATTTCCTGGGGCCTGATTTTTCAGTCTTCTCCGATGCCGGCTAGGGCTATGTTTAGGGATGCTCGGAAACAGCGAACCCGGAGGGTCCAGTTGCATGTGGGGCTGCGTAAAGGCTCCCCTGGGGAGTTCTCTTGTACCCAAAGCCTTCCTTTGGGGGCACTTTTGGATGGTCCAAAGGGGCTCGCAACGCATTTCCTGGGGCCTGATTTTTCACTCGTCTCCGATGACAGCTAGGGCTACGTTTAGGTTTGCTCAGGAACAGCGAACCCGGAGGGTCCAGTTGCATGTGGGGCTGCGTAAAGGCTCCCCTGGGGAGTTCTCTTGTACCCAAAGCCTTCCTTTGGGGGCACTTTTGGATGGGCAAAAAGGGCTTGGAACGCATTTCCTGGGGCCTGATTTTTCAGTCGTCTCCGATGACGGCTACGGCTATGTTTAGGGTTGCTCGGAAACAGCGAACCCGGAGGGTCCAGTTGCATGTGGGGCTGCGTAAAGGCTCCCCTGGGGAGTTCTCTTGTACCCAAAGCCTTCCTTTGGTGACAGTTTTGGATGGTCCAAAGGGGCTCGCAACGCATTTCCTTGGGCCTGATTTTTCACTCGTCTCCGATGACGGCTAGGGCTACGTTTAGGTTTGCTCAGGTACAGCAAACCCGGAGGGTCCAGTTGCATGTGGGGCTGCGTAAAGGCTCCCCTGGGGAGTTCTCTTGTACCCAAAGCCTTCCTTTGGGGGCACGTTTGGATGGGCAAAAAGGGCTTGGAATGCATTTCCTGGGGCCTGATTTTTCACTCGTCTCCGATGACGGCTAGGGCTATGTTTAGGGATGCTCGGAAACAGCGAACCCGGAGGGTCCAGTTGCATGTGGGGCTGCGTAAAGGCTCCCCTGGGGAGTTCTCTTGTACCCAAAGCCTTCCTTTGGGGGCACTTTGGGATGGTCCAAAGGGGCTCGCAACGCATTTCCTGGGGCCTGATTTTTCACTCGTCTCCGATGACAGCTAGGGCTACGTTTAGGTTTTCTCAGGAACAGCGAACCCGGAGGGTCCAGTTGCATGTGGGGCTGCGTAAAGGCTCCCCTGGGGAGTTCACTTGTACCCAAAGCCTTCCTTTGGGGGCACTTTGGGATGGGCAAAAAGGGCTTGGAACGCATTTCCTGGGGCCTGATTTTTCACTCGTCTCCGATGACGGCTACGGCTATGTTTAGGGTTGCTCGGAAAAATAGAACCCGGAGGGTCCAGTTGCATGTGGGGCTGCGTAAAGGCTCCCCTGGGGAGTTCTCTTGTACCCAAAGCCTTCCTTTGGGGGCACTTTTGGATGGTCCAAAGGGGCTCGCAACGCATTTCCTGGGGCCTGATTTTTCACTCGTCTCCGATGCCGGCAAGGGCTACGTTTAGGTTTGCTCAGGAACAGCGAACCCGGAGGGTCCAGTTGCATGTGGGGCTGCGTAAAGGCTCCCCTGGGGAGTTCTCTTGTACCCAAAGCCTTCCTTTGGGGGCACTTTTGCATGGGCAAAATGGGCTCGGAACGCATTTCCTGGGGACTGATTTTTCAGTCGTCTTCGATGCTGGCTAGGGCTATGTTTAGGAATGCTCGGAAACAGCGAACCCGGAGGGTCCAGTTGCATGTGGGGCTGCGTAAAGGCTCCCCTGGGGAGTTCACTTGTACCCAAAGCCTTCCTTTGGGGGCACTTTTGGATGGTCCAAAGGGGCTCGCAACGCATTTCCTGGGGCCTGATTTTTCACTCGTCGCCGATGACGGCTACGGCTATGTTTAGGGTTGCTCGGAAAAATAGAACCCGGAGGGTCCAGTTGCATGTGGGGCTGCGTAAAGGCTCCCCTGGGGAGTTCTCTTGTACCCAAAGCCTTCCTTTGGGGGCACTTTTGGATGGGCAAAAAGGGCTCGGAACGCATTTCCTGGGGCCTGATTTTTCAGTCGTCTTCGATGCCGGCTAGGGCTATGTTTAGGGATGCTCGGAAACAGCGAACCCGGAGGGTCCAGTTGCATGTGGGGCTGCGTAAAGGCTCCCCTGTGGAGTTCTCTTGTACCCAAAGCCTTCCTTTGGGGGCACTTTTGGATGGTCCAAAGGGGCTCGCAACGCATTTCCTGGGGCCTGATTTTTCACTCGTCTCCGATGACAGCTAGGGCTACGTTTAGGTTTGCTCAGGAACAGCGAACCCGGAGGGTCCAGTTGCATGTGGGGCTGCGTAAAGGCTCCCCTGGGGAGTTCTCTTGTACCCAAAGCCTTCCTTTGGGGGCACTTTTGGCTGGGCAAAAAGGGCTTGGAACGCATTTCCTGGGGCCTGATTTTTCAGTCGTCTCCGATGACGGCTACGGCTATGTTTAGGGTTGCTCGGAAAAATAGAACCCGGAGGGTCCAGTTGCATGTGGGGCTGCGTAAAGGCTCCCCTGGGGAGTTCTCTTGTACCCAAAGCCTTCCTTTGGGGGCACTTTTGGATGGGCGAAAAGGGCTCGCAACGCATTTCCTGGGGCCTGATTTTTCAGTCTGCTCCCATGCCGGCTAGGTTATGTTTAGGGATGCTCGGAAACAGCGAACCCCGAGGGTCCAGTTGCATGTGGGGTTGCGTAAAGGCTCCCCTGGGGAGTTCTCTTGTACCCAAAGCCTTCCTTTGGGGGCACTTTTGGATGGTCCAAAGGGGCTCGCAACGCATTTCCTGGGGCCTGATTTTTCACTCGTCTCCGATGACGGCTAGGGCTACGTTTAGGTTTGCTCAGGAACAGCGAACCCGGAGGGTCCAGTAGCATGTGGGGCTGCGTAAAGGCTCCCCTGGGGAGTTCTCTTGTACCCAAAGCCTTCCTTTCGGGGCACTTTTGGATGGGCAAAATGGGCTCGGAATGCATTTCCTGGGGCCTGATTTTTCAGTCGTCTTCGATGCTGGCTAGGGCTATGTTTAGGGATGCTCGGAAACAGCGAACCTGGAGGGTCCAGTTGCATGTGGGGCTGCATAAAGGCTCCCCTGGGGAGTTCTCTTGTACCCAAAGCCTTCCTTTGGTGACACTTTTGGATGGTCCAAAGGGGTTCGTAACGCATTTCCTGGGGCCTGATTTTTCACTCGTCTCCGATGACGGCTAGGGCTACGTTTAGGTTTGCTCAGGAACAGCAAACCCGGAGGGTCCAGTTGCATGTGGGGCTGCGTAAAGGCTCCCCTGGGTAGTTCTCTTGTACCCAAAGCCTTCCTTTGGGGGCACTTTTGGATGGGCAAAAAGGGCTTGCAACGAATTTCCTGGGGCCTGATTTTTCAGTCGTTTTCGATGACGGCTACGGCTATGTTTAGGAATGCTCGGAAACAGCGAACCCGGAGGGTCCAGTTGCATGTGGGGCTGCGTAAATGCTCCCCTGGGGAGTTCTCTTGTACCCAAAGCCTTCCTTTGGGGGCACTTTTGGATGGGCGAAAAGGGCTTGTAACGCTTTTTCTGGGGCCCGGTTTTTCACTCGTCTTCGATGCCGGCTAGGGTTATGCTTAGGAATGCTCGGAAAAATCGAACCCGGAGGGTCCAGTTGCATGTGGGACTGCGTAAAGGCTCCCCTGGGGAGTTCACTTGTACCCAAAGCCTTCCTTTGGGGGCACTTTTGGATGGTCCAAAGGGGCTTGCAACGCATTTCCTGGGGCCTGATTTTTCACTCGTCTCCGATGACGGCTAGGGCTACGTTTAGGTTTGCTCAGGAAAAGCGAACCTGGAGGGTCCAGTTGCATGTGGGGCTGCGTAAAGGCTCCCCTGGGGAGTTCTCTTGTACCCAAAGCCTTCCTTTGGGGGCACTTTGGGATGGTCCAAAGGGGCTCGCAACGCATTTCCTGGGGCCTGATTTTTCACTCGTCTCCGATGACGGCTAGGGCTACGTTTAGGTTTGCTCAGGAACAGCGAACCCGGAGGGTCCAGTTGCATGTGGGGCTGCGTAAAGGCTCCCCTGGGGAGTTCACTTGTACCCAAAGCCTTCCTTTGGGGGCACTTTTCGATGGACGAAAGAGGCTAGCAACGCGTTTTCTGGGGCCCGGTTTTTCAGTCTTCTCCCATGTTGGCTAGGCCTATGTTTAATCTTAACGTGAAATAGTGTACACGGAGTGTCAAGGTGCATTAGGTTGAGGGTTAGTGTGAGGGTTAGCGTTAGGGTGACGGTTAGGATTAGGGTTAGGGTGAGGGTTAGATCCGGTTTAGGGTTAGGGTTAGGGTTAGGGTTAGGGTTAGGGTTAGGGTTAGGGTTAGGGTTAGGGTTAGGGTTAGGGTTAGGGTTAGGGTTAGGGTTAGGGTTAGGGTTAGGGTTAGGTTTAGGGTTAGGGTTATGGTTAGGGTTAGATCCGGTTTAGAGTTAGGGTTAGGGTTAGGGTTAGGGTTAGGGTTAGGGTTAGGGTTAGGGTTAGGGTTAGGGTTAGGGTTAGGGTTAGGGTTAGGGTTAGGGTTAGGGTTAGATCCGGTTAGGGTTAGGGTTAGGGTTAGGGTTAGGGTTAAGGTTAGGGTTAGGGTTAGGGTTAGGGTTAGGGTTAGGGTTAGATCCTGTTTAGGGTTAGGGTTAGAGTTAGGGTTAGGGTTAGGGTTAGGGTTAGGTTTAGGGTTAGGGTTAGGGTTAGGGTTAGGGTTAGGGTTAGGGTTAGGGTTAGGGTTAGGGTTAGTGTTAGGGTTAGGGTTAGGATTAGGGTTAGGGTTAGGGTTAGGGATAGGGTTAGGGTTAGGGTTAGGGTTAGGTTTAGGGTTAGGTTTAGGGTTAGATCCGGTTTAGGGTTAGGGTTAGGGTTAGGGTTTGGTTTAGGGTATTAGTGTTAGGGTTAGATCCGGGTTAGGGTTACGGTTAGGGTTAGGGTTAGGTTTAGGGTGTTAGTGTTAGGGTTAGATCCGGGTTAGGGTTACGGTTAGGGTTAGGGTTAGGGTTAGGGTAAGGCTTAGTGTTAGGGTAAGGGTTAGTGTTAGGGTTAGGATTAGGGTTTGGGTTAGGGTTAGGGTTAGATCCGGTTTAGGGTAAGGGTTAGGGTTAGGGTTAGGGTTAGGGTTAGGGTTAGGGTTAGGTTAGGCTTAGGGTTAGGGTTAGGGTTAGGGTTAGGGTTAGGGTTAGGGTTAGGGTTAGATCCGGTTAGGGTTAGGCTTAGGGTTAGGCTAAGGCTTAGGTTTAGGGTTAGGGTTAGGCTTAGGGTTAGGGTTAGGGTTAGGGTTAGGGTTACGGTTAGGGTTAGGTTTGGGGTTAGGGTTAGGGGTTAGGGTTAGGGTTAGGGTTAGGGTTAGGGTTAGGTTTAGGTTTAGGGTTAGGGTTAGGGTTAAGGTTAGGGTTAGGGTTAGGGTTAGGGTTAGCGTTAGTGTGAGGGTTAGGGTTAGATTTAGGGTGAGGTTTAGGGTTAGGGTTAGGTATAGGGTTAGGGTTAGGGTTAGGTTTAGGTTTAGGGGGTTAGGGTTAGTGTTAGGTTTAGGTTTAGGGGGTTAGTGTTAGGGTTAAATACGGGTTAGGGTTAGGGTTAGGGTTAGATTTAGGGTTAGGGTTAGGGTTAGGGTTAGGGTTAGGGTTAGGGTTATATCCGGGTTAGGGTTAGGGTTAGGTTAGGGTTAGGGTTAGGGTTAGGGTTAGGGTTAGGGTTAGGGTTAGGGTTAGGGTTAGGGTTAGGGTTAGGGTTAGGGTTAGGGTTAGGGTTAGGGTTAGGTGTAGGGTTAGGGTTAGGGTTAATGTTAGATCTGGTTTAGGGTTAGGGTTAGGGTTAGGGTTAGGGTTAGGGTTAGGGTTAGGGTTAGGGTTAGGGTTAGGGTTAGGGATAGGGTTAGGGTTAGGGTTAGGGTTAGGGTTATATCCGGGTTAGGGTTAGGGTTAGGGTTAGGGTTAGGGTTAGGGTTAGGTTTAGATCCGGGTTTTACAGTCGCCTTCGATGCCGGCTAGAGCTATGTTTAGGGATGTTCGGAAGCAGCGAACCCGGAGGGTCCAGTTGCATGTGGGGCTGCGTAAAGGCTCCCCTGGGGAGTTCACTTGTACCCAAAGCCTTCCTTTGGGGGCAGTTTTGGATGGGTGAAAAGGTCTCGGAACGCATTTCCTGGGGCCTGATTTTTCAGTCGTCTTCGATGCCGGCTAGGGCTATGTTTAGGGATGCTCGGAAACAGCGAACCCGGAGGGTCCAGTTGCATGTGGGGCTGCGTAAAGGCTCCCCTGGGGAGTTCACTTGTACCCAAAGCCTTCCTTTGGGGGCACTTTGGGATGGTCCAAAGGGGCTCGCAACGCATTTCCTGGGGCCTGATTTTTCACTCGTCTCCGATGACGGCTAGGGCTACGTTTAGGTTTGCTCAGGAACAGCGAACCCGGAGGGTCCAGTTGCATGTGGGGCTGCGTAAAGGCTCCCCTGGGGAGTTCACTTGTTACCAAAGCCTTCCTTTGGGGGCACTTTGGGATGGTCCAAAGGGGTTCGCAACGCATTTTCTGGGGCCTGATTTTTCACTCATCTCCGATGACGGCTAGGGCTACGTTTAGGTTTGCTCAGGAACAGCGAACCCGGAGGGTCCAGTTGCATGTGGGGCTGCGTAAAGGCTCCCCTGGGGAGTTCTCTTGTACCCAAAGCCTTCCTTTGGTGACACTTTTGGATGGTCCAAAGGGGCTCGCAACGCATTTCCTAGGGCCTGATTCTTCACTCATCTCCGATGACAGCTAGGGCTACGTTTAGGTTTGCTCAGGAACAGCGAACCCGGAGGGTCC
The DNA here is from genome assembly GCF_047663525.1 of Anas platyrhynchos. Lineage (NCBI taxonomy): Eukaryota > Metazoa > Chordata > Aves > Anseriformes > Anatidae > Anas > Anas platyrhynchos. Next base: position 78,340 of record NC_092617.1, on the reverse strand, counting down.
ATTTGCATGTGGGGCTGCGTAAAGGCTCCCCTGGGGAGTTCACTTGTACCCAAAGCCTTCCTTTGGTGACACTTTTGGACGGTCCAAAAAGGCTTGCAACGCTTTTTCTGGGGCCTGATTTTTCAATCTTCTCCCATGCCCGCTATGGCTATGTTAAGGGTTGCTCGGAAAAATTGAACCCGAAGGGTCCAGTTGCATGTGGGGCTGCGTAAAGGCTCCCCTGGGGAGTTCTCTTGTACCCAAAGCCTTCCTTTGGGGGCACTTTTGGATGCGCGAAAAGGGCTTGCAACGCATTTCCTGGGGCCTGATTTTACAGTCTGCTCCCATGCCGGCTAGGGTTATGTTTAGGGATGCTCGGAAACAGCGAACCCGGAGGGTCCAGTTGCATGTGGGGCTGCGTAAAGGCTCCCCTGGGGAGTTCTCTTGTACCCAAAGCCTTCCTTTGGGGGCATGTTTGGATGGGCAAAAAGGGCTTGGAACGCATTTCCTCGGGCCTGATTTTTCACTCGTCTCCGATGATGGCTAGGGCTATGTTTAGGGATGCTCGGAAACAGCGAACCCGGAGGGTCCAGTTGCATGTGGGACTGCGTAAAGGCTCCCCTGGGGAGTTCACTTGTACCCAAAGCCTTCCTTTGGGGGCACTTTGGGATGGTCCAAAGGGGCTCGCAACGCATTTCCTGGGGCCTGATTTTTCACTCGTCTCCGATGACGGCTAGGGCTACGTTTAGGTTTGCTCAGGAACAGCGAACCCGGAGGGTCCATTTGCATGTGGGGCTGCGTAAAGGCTCCCCTGGGGAGTTCTCTTGTACCCAAAGCCTTCCTTTGGGGGCACTTTTGGATGGGCAAAAAGGGCTCGCAACGCATTTCCTGGGGCCTGATTTTTCAGTCGTCTTCGATGCTGGCTAGGGCTATGTTTAGGAATGCTCGGAAACAGCGAACCCGGAGGGTCCAGTTGCATGTGGGGCTGCGTAAAGGCTCCCCTGGGGAGTTCTCTTGTACCCAAAGCCTTCCTTTGGGGGCACTTTTGGATGTTCCAAAGGGGCTCGCAACGCATTTCCTGGGGCCTGATTTTTCACTCGTCTCCGATGACAGCTAGGGCTACGTTTAGGTTTGCTCAGGAACAGCGAACCCGGAGGGTCCAGTTGCATGTGGGGCTGCGTAAAGGCTCCCCTGGGGAGTTCTCTTGTACCCAAAGCCTTCCTTTGGTGACACTTTTGGATGGTCCAAAGGGGCTCGCAACGCATTTCCTTGGGCCTGATTTTTCACTCGTCTCCGATGACGGCTAGGGCTACATTTAGGTTTGCTCAGGAACAGCAAACCCGGAGGGTCCAGTTGCATGTGGGGCTGCGTAAAGGCTCCCCTGGGGAGTTCTCTTGTACCCAAAGCCTTCCTTTGGGGGCACTTTGGGATGGGCAAAAAGGGCTCGCAACGCATTTCCTGGGGCCTGATTTTTCAGTCTGCTCCCATGCCGGCTAGGGCTATGTTTAGGGATGCTCGGAAACAGCGAACCCGGAGGGTCCAGTTGCATGTGGGGCTGCGTAAAGGCTCCCCTGGGGAGTTCTCTTGTACCCAAAGCCTTCCTTTGGGGGCACTTTTGGATGGGCAAAAAGGGCTCGCAACGCATTTCCTGGGGCCTGATTTTTCAGTCGTCTTCGATGCCGGCTAGGGCTATGTTTAGGGATGCTCGGAAACAGCGAACCCGGAGGGTCCAGTTGCATGTGGGGCTGCGTAAAGGCTCCCCTGGGGAGTTCTCTTGTACCCAAAGCCTTCCTTTGGGGGCACTTTTGGATGGGCGAAAAGGGCTCGCAACGCATTTCCTGGGGCCTGATTTTTCAGTCTTCTCCGATGCCGGCTAGGGCTATGTTTAGGGATGCTCGGAAACAGCGAACCCGGAGGGTCCAGTTGCATGTCGGACTGCGTAAAGGCTCCCCTGGGGAGTTCACTTGTACCCAAAGCCTTCCTTTGGTGACACTTTGGGATGGGCAAAAAGGGCTTGCAACGCATTTCCTGGGTCCTGATTTTTCAGTCGTCTTCGATGCTGGCTGGGGCTATGTTTAGGAATGCTCGGAAACAGCGAACCCGGAGGGTCCAGTTGCATGTGGGGCTGCGTAAAGGCTCCCCTGGGGAGTTCTCTTGTACCCAAAGCCTTCCTTTGGGGGGCACTTTTGGATGGTCCAAAGGGGCTCGCAACGCATTTCCTGGGGCCTGATTTTTCACTCGTCTCCGATGACAGCTAGGGCTACGTTTAGGTTTGCTCAGGAACAGCGAACCCGGAGGGTCCAGTTGCATGTGGGGCTGCGTAAAGGCTCCCCTGGGGAGTTCACTTGTACCCAAAGCCTTCCTTTGGGGGCACTTTGGGATGGGAGAAAAGGGCTCGCAACGCATTTCCTTGGGCCTGATTTTTCAGTCGTCTTCGATGCCGGCTAGGGCTATGTTTAGGGATGCTCGGAAACAGCGAACCCGGAGGGTCCAGTTGCATGTGGGGCTGCGTAAAGGCTCCCCTGGGGAGTTCACTTGTACCCAAAGCCTTCCTTTGGGGGCACTTTTGGATGGTCCAAAGGGGCTCGCAACGCATTTCCTGGGGCCTGATTTTTCACTCGTCTCCGATGACAGCTAGGGCTACGTTTAGGTTTGCTCAGGAACAGCGAACCCGGAGGGTCCAGTTGCATGTGGGGCTGCGTAAAGGCTCCCCTGGGGAGTTCTCTTGTACCCAAAGCCTTCCTTTGGGGGCACTTTTGGATGGGCGAAAAGGGGCTCGGAACGCATTTCCTGGGGCCTGATTTTTCAGTCGTCTTCGATGCCGGCTAGGGCTATGTTTAGGGATGCTCGGAAACAGCGAACCCGGAGGGTCCAGTTGCATGTGGGGCTGCGTAAAGGCTCCCCTGGGGAGTTCTCTTGTACCCAAAGCCTTCCTTTGGTGACAGTTTTGGATGGTCCAAAGGGGCTCGCAACGCATTTCCTTGGGCCTGATTTTTCACTCGTCTCCGATGACGGCTAGGGCTACGTTTAGGTTTGCTCAGGAACAGCAAACCCGGAGGGTCCAGTTGCATGTGGGGCTGCGTAAAGGCTCCCCTGGGGAGTTCTCTTGTACCCAAAGCCTTCCTTTGGGGGCACTTTTGGATGGGCAAAAAGGGCTTGGAACGCATTTCCTGGGGCCTTATTTTTCAGTCTGCTCCCATGCCGGCTAGGTTATGTTTAGGGATGCTCGGAAACAGCGAACCCGGAGGGTCCAGTTGCATGTGGGGCTGCGTAAAGGCTCCCCTGGGGAGTTCTCTTGTACCCAAAGCCTTCCTTTGGGGGCACTTTTGGATGGGCAAAAAGGGCTCGCAACGCATTTCCTGGGGCCTGATTTTTCAGTCGTCTTCGATGCCGGCTAGGGCTATGTTTAGGGATGCTCGGAAACAGCGAACCCGGAGGGTCCAGTTGCGTGTGGGGCTGCGTAAAGGCTCCCCTGGGGAGTTCTCTTGTACCCAAAGCCTTCCTTTGGGGGCACTTTTGGATGGGCGAAAAGGGCTCGCAACGCATTTCCTGGGGCCTGATTTTTCAGTCTTCTCCGATGCCGGCTAGGGCTATGTTTAGGGATGCTCGGAAACAGCGAACCCGGAGGGTCCAGTTGCATGTCGGACTGCGTAAAGGCTCCCCTGGGGAGTTCACTTGTACCCAAAGCCTTCCTTTGGTGACACTTTTGGATGGTCCAAAGGGGCTCGCAACGCATTTCCTGGGGCCTGATTTTTCACTCGTCTCCGATGACAGCTAGGGCTACGTTTAGGTTTGCTCAGGAACAGCGAACCCGGAGGGTCCAGTTGCATGTGGGGCTGCGTAAAGGCTCCCCTGGGGAGTTCTCTTGTACCCAAAGCCTTCCTTTGGGGGCACTTTTGGATGGGCGAAAAGGGGCTCGGAACGCATTTCCTGGGGCCTGATTTTTCAGTCGTCTTCGATGCCGGCTAGGGCTATGTTTAGGGATGCTCGGAAACAGCGAACCCGGAGGGTCCAGTTGCATGTGGGGCTGCGTAAAGGCTCCCCTGGGGAGTTCTCTTGTACCCAAAGCCTTCCTTTGGGGGCACTTTTGGATGGGCGAAAAGGGCTCGCAACGCATTTCCTTGGGCCTGATTTTTCACTCGTCTCCGATGACGGCTAGGGCTACGTTTAGGTTTGCTCAGGAACAGCAAACCCGGAGGGTCCAGTTGCATGTGGGGCTGCGTAAAGGCTCCCCTGCGGAGTTCTCTTGTACCCAAAGCCTTCCTTTGGGGGCACTTTTGGATGGTCCACAGGGGCTCGCAACGCATTTCCTGGGGCCTGATTTTTCAGTCTGCTCCCATGCCGGCTAGGTTATGTTTAGGGATGCTCGGAAACAGCGAACCCGGAGGGTCCAGTTGCATGTGGGGCTGCGTAAAGGCTCCCCTGGGGAGTTCTGTTGTACCCAAAGCCTTCCTTTGGGGGCACTTTTGGATGGGCAAAAAGGGCTCGCAACGCATTTCCTGGGGCCTGATTTTTCAGTCGTCTTCGATGCCGGCTAGGGCTATGTTTAGGGATGCTCGGAAACAGCAAACCCGGAGGGTCCAGTTGCATGTGGGGCTGCGTAAAGGCTCCCCTGGGGAGTTCTCTTGTACCCAAAGCCTTCCTTTGGGGGCACTTTTGGATGGGCGAAAAGGGCTCGCAACGCATTTCCTGGGGCCTGATTTTTCAGTCTTCTCCGATGCCGGCTAGTGCTATGTTTAGGGATGCTCGGAAACAGCGAACCCGGAGGGTCCAGTTGCATGTCGGACTGCGTAAAGGCTCCCCTGGGGAGTTCACTTGTACCCAAAGCCTTCCTTTGGTGACACTTTTGGATGGTCCAAAGGGGCTCGCAACGCATTTCCTGGGGCCTGATTTTTCACTCGTCTCTGATGACGGCTAGGGCTACGTTTAGGTTTGCTCAGGAACAGCGAACCCGGAGGGTCCATTTGCATGTGGGGCTGCGTAAAGGCTCCCCTGGGGAGTTCTCTTGTACCCAAAGCCTTCCTTTGGGGGCACTTTTGGATGGGCGAAAAGGGCTCGCAACGCATTTCCTGGGGCCTGATTTTTCAGTCTGCTCCCATGCCGGCTAGGTTATGTTTAGGGATGCTCGGAAACAGCGAACCCCCAGGGGCCAGTTGCATGTGGGGCTGCGTAAAGGCTCCCCTGGGGAGTTCTCTTGTACCCAAAGCCTTCCTTTGGGGGCACTTTTGGATGGTCCAAAGGGGCTCGCAACGCATTTCCTGGGGCCTGATTTTTCACTCGTCTCCGATGACGGCTAGGGCTACGTTTAGGTTTGCTCAGGAACAGCGAACCTGGAGGGTCCAGTAGCATGTGGGGCTGCGTAAAGGCTCCCCTGGGGAGTTCTCTTGTACCCAAAGCCTTCCTTTCGGGGCACTTTTGGATGGTCCAAATGGGCTCGGAATGCATTTCCTGGGGCCTGATTTTTCAGTCGTCTTCGATGCTGGCTAGGGCTATGTTTAGGGATGCTCGGAAACAGCGAACCTGGAGGGTCCAGTTGCATGTGGGACTGCATAAAGGCTCCCCTGGGGAGTTCTCTTGTACCCAAAGCCTTCCTTTGGTGACACTTTTGGATGGTCCAAAGGGGTTCGCAACGCATTTCCTGGGGCCTGATTTTTCACTCGTCTCCGATGACGGCTAGGGCTACGTTTAGGTTTGCTCAGGAACAGCGAACCCGGAGGGTCCATTTGCATGTGGGGCTGCGTACAGGCTCCCCTGGGGAGTTCTCTTGTACCCAAATCCTTCCTTTGGGGGCACTTTTGGATGGGCAAAAAGGGCTTGCAACGAATTTCCTGGGGCCTGATTTTTCAGTCGTCTTCGATGCCGGCTAGGGCTATGTTTAGGAATGCTCGGAAACAGCGAACCCGGAGGGTCCAGTTGCATGTGGGGCTGCGTAAAGGCTCCCCTGGGGAGTTCTCTTGTACCCAAAGCCTTCCTTTGGGGGCACTTTTGGATGGGCGAAAAGGGCTTGCAACGCTTTTTCTGGGGCCCAGTTTTTCACTCATCTTCGATGCCGGCTAGGGTTATGCTTAGGAATGCTCGGAAACAGCGAACCCGGAGGGTCCAGTTGCATGTGGGACTGCGTAAAGGCTCCCCTGGGGAGTTCACTTGTACCCAAAGCCTTCCTTTGGGGGCACTTTTCGATGGACGAAAGAGGCTAGCAACGCGTTTTCTGGGGCCCGGTTTTTCAGTCTTCTCCCATGTTGGCTAGGCCTATGTTTAATCTTAACGTGAAATAGTGTACACGGAGTGTCAAGGTGCATTAGGTTGAGGGTTAGTGTGAGGGTTAGCGTTAGGGTGACGGTTAGGATTAGGGTTAGGGTGAGGGTTAGATCCGGTTTAGGGTTAGGGTTAGGGTTAGGGTTAGGGTTAGGGTTAGGGTTAGGGTTAGGGTTAGGGTTAGGGTTACGGTTAGGGTTAGGGTTAGGGTTAGGGTTAGGGTTAGGGTTAAGGTTAGGGTTAGGGTTAGATCCGGTTTAGAGTTAGGGTTAGGGTTAGGGTTAGGGTTAGGGTTAGGGTTAGGGTTAGGGTTAGGGTTAGGGTTAGGGTTAGGGTTAGGGTTAGGGTTAGGGTTAGGGTTAGGGTTAGGGTTAGGGTTAGGGTTAGGGTTAGGGTTAGGGTTAGGGTTAGGGTTAGATCCGGTTAGGGTTAGGGTTAGGGTTAGGGTTAGGGTTAGGGTTAGGGTTAGGGTTAGGGTTAGGGTTAAGGTTAGGGTTAGGCTTAGGGTTAGGGTTAGGGTTAGGGTTAGATCCTGTTTAGGGTTAGGGTTAGGGTTAGGGTTAGGTTTAGGGTTAGGGTTAGGTTTAGGTTTAGGGTTAGGGTTAGGGTTAGGGTTAGGGTTAGGGTTAGTGTTAGGGTTAGGGTTAGGGTTAGGGTTAGGGTTAGGGTTAGGGTTAGGGTTAGGGTTAGGGTTAGGTTTAGGATTAGGGTTAGGTTTAGGGTTAGATCCGGTTTAGGGTTAGGGTTAGGGTTAGGGTTAGGTTTAGGGTGTTAGTGTTAGGGTTAGATCCGGGTTAGGGTTACGGTTAGGGTTAGGGTTAGGTTTAGGGTGTTAGTGTTAGGGTTAGATCCGGGTTAGGGTTACGGTTAGGGTTAGGGTTAGGGTTAGGGTAAGGCTTAGTGTTAGGGTAAGGGTTAGTGTTAGGGTTAGGGTTAGGGTTTGGGTTAGGGTTAGGGTTAGATCCGGTTTAGGGTAAGGGTTAGGGTTAGGGTTAGGGTTAGGGTTAGGGTTAGGGTTAGGGTTAGGTTAGGCTTAGGGTTAGGGTTAGGTGTAGGGTTAGGGTTAGGGTTAATGTTATATCTGGTTTAGGGTTAGGGTTAGGGTTAGGGTTAGGGTTAGGGTTAGGGTTAGGGTTAGGGTTATATCCGGGTTAGGGTTAGGGTTAGGGTTAGGGTTAGGGTTAGGGTTAGATCCGGGTTTTACAGTCGCCTTCGATGCCGGCTAGAGCTATGTTTAGGGATGTTCGGAAACAGCGAACCCGGAGGGTCCAGTTGCATGTGGGGCTGCGTAAAGGCTCCCCTGGGGAGTTCTGTTGTACCCAAAGCCTTCCTTTGGGGGCACTTTTGGATGGGCGAAAAGGGCTCGCAACGCATTTCCTGGGGCCTGATTTTTCAGGCGTCTTTGATGCCGGCTAGGGATATGTTTAGGGATGCTCGGAAGCAGCGAACCCGGAGGGTCCAGTTGCATGTGGGGCTGCGTAAAGGCTCCCCTGGGGAGTTCTCTTGTACCCAAAGCCTTCCTTTGGGGGCACTTTGGGATGGTCCAAAGGGGCTCGCAACGCATTTCCTGGGGCCTGATTTTTCACTCGTCTCCGATGACGGCTAGGGCTACGTTTAGGTTTGCTCAGGAACAGCGAACCCGGAGGGTCCAGTTGCATGTGGGGCTGCGTAAAGGCTCCCCTGGGGAGTTCACTTGTTACCAAAGCCTTCCTTTGGGGGCACTTTGGGATGTTCCAAAGGGGCTCGCAACGCATTTCCTGGGGCCTGATTTTTCACTCGTCTCCGATGACGGCTAGGGCTACGTTTAGGTTTGCTCAGGAACAGCGAACCCGGAGGGTCCAGTTGCATGTGGGGCTGCGTAAAGGCTCCCCTGGGGAGTTCTCTTGTACCCAAAGCCTTCCTTTGGTGACACTTTTGGATGGTCCAAAGGGGCTCGCAACGCATTTCCTAGGGCCTGATTCTTCACTCATCTCCGATGACGGCTAGGGCTACGTTTAGGTTTGCTCAGGAACAGCGAACCCGGAGGGTCCATTTGCATGTGGGGCTGCGTAAAGGCTCCCGTGGGGAGTTCACTTGTACCCAAAGCCTTCCTTTGGTGACACTTTTGGATGGTCCAAAAAGGCTTGCAACGCTTTTTCTGGGGCCTGATTTTTCAATCTTCTCCCATGCCCGCTATGGCTATGTTAAGGGTTGCTCGGAAAAATTGAACCCGAAGCGTCCAGTTGCATATGGGGCTGTGTAAAGGCTCCCCTGGGGAGTTCTCTTGTACCCAAAGCCTTCCTTTGGGGGCACTTTTGGATGGGTGAAAAGGGCTCGCAACGCATTTCCTGGGGCCTGATTTTTCAGTCGTCTTCGATGCCGGCTTGTGTTATGTTTAGGGATGCTCGGAAACAGCGAACCCGGAGGGTCCAGTTGCATGTGGGGCTGCGTAAAGGCTCCCCTGGGGAGTTCTCTTGTACCCAAAGCCTTCCTTTGGGGGCACTTTTGGATGGGCAAAAAGGGCTCGCAACGCATTTCCTGGGGCCTGATTTTTAGTCGTCTTCGATGCCGGCTAGGGCTATGTTTAGGGTTGCTCGGAAAAATAGAACCCGGAGGGTCCAGTTGCATGTGGGGCTGCGTAAAGGCTCCCCTGGGGAGTTCTCTTGTACCCAAAGCCTTCCTTTGGGGGCACTTTTGGATGGGCGAAAAGGGCTTGCAACGCATTTCCTGGGGCCTGATTTTACAGTCTGCTCCCATGCCGGCTAGGGTTATGTTTAGGGATGCTCGGAAACAGCGAACCCGGAGGGTCCAGTTGCATGTGGGGCTGCGTAAAGGCTCCCCTGGGGAGTTCTCTTGTACCCAAAGCCTTCCTTTGGGGGCACTTTTGGATGGGCAAAAAGGGCTCGCAACGCATTTCCTGGGGCCTGATTTTTCAGTCGTCTTCGATGCCGGCTAGGGCTATGTTTAGGGATGCTCGGAAACAGCGAACCCGGAGGGTCCAGTTGCATGTGGGGCTGCGTAAAGGCTCCCCTGGGGAGTTCTCTTGTACCCAAAGCCTTCCTTTGGGGGCACTTTTGGATGGTCCAAAGGGGCTTGTAACGCGTTTTCTGGGGCCCATTTTTTCAGTCTTCTCCCATGCCAGCTATGGCTATGTTTAGGGTTGCTTGGAAAAATCGAACCTGGAGGGTCCAGTTGCATGTGGGGCTGCGTAAAGGCTCCCCAGGGGAGTTCTCTTGTACCCAAAGCCTTCCTTTGGGGGCACTTTTGGATGGTCCAAAGGGGCTCGCAACGAATTTCCTGGGGCCTGATTTTTCACTCGTCTCCGATGACGGCTAGGGCTACGTTTAGGTTTGCTCAGGAACAGCGAACCCGGAGGGTCCATTTGCATGTGGGGCTGCGTAAAGGCTCCCCTGGGGAGTTCTCTTGTACCCAAAGCCTTCCTTTGGGGGCACTTTTGGATGGGCGAAAAGGGCTCGCAACGCATTTCCTGGGGCCTGATTTTTCAGTCTTCTCCCATGCCGGCTAGGGTTATGTTTAGGGATGCTCGGAAACAGCGAACCCGGAGTGTCCAGTTGCATGTGGGGCTGCGTAAAGGCTCCCCTGGGGAGTTCTCTTGTACCCAAAGCCTTCCTTTGGGGGCACTTTTGGATGGGCGAAAAGGGCTCGCAACGCATTTCCTGGGACCTGATTTTTCACTCGTCTTCGAAGCCGGCTAGGGATATGCTTAGGAATGCTCGGAAAAATCGAACCCGGAGGGTCCAGTTGCATGTGGGGCTGCGTAAAGGCTCCCCTGGGGAGTTCACTTGTACCCAAAGCCTTCCTTTGGGGGCACTTTGGGATGGGTGAAAAGGGCTCGCAACGCATTTCCTGGGGCCTGATTTTTCAGTCGTCTCCGATGACGGCTAGGGCTACGTTTAGGTTTGCTCAGGAACAGCGAACCCGGAGGGTCCAGTTGCATGTGGGGCTGCGTAAAGGCTCCCCTGGGGAGTTCACTTGTACCCAAAGACTTCCTTTGGTGACACTTTTGGATAGTCCAAAGGGGATTGCAACGCGTTTTCTGGGGCCCGGTTTTTCAGTCTTCTCGCATGCCGGCTATGGCTATGTTTAGGGTTGCTCGGAAAAATCGAACCCGGAGGGTCCAGTTGCATGTGGGGCTGCGTAAAGGCTCCCCTGGGGAGTTCTCTTGTACCCAAAGCCTTCCTTTGGGGGCACTTTTGGATGGGAAAAATGGGCTCGCAACGCATTTCCTGGGGCCTGATTTTTCACTCGTCTCCGATGACGGCTAGGGCTACGTTTAGGTTTGCTCAGGAACAGCGAACCCGGAGGGTCCAGTTGCATGTGGGGCTGCGTAAAGGCTCCCCTGGGGAGTTCTCTTGTACCCAAAGCCTTCCTTTGGGGGCACTTTTGGATGGGAGAAAAGGGCTTGCAACGCTTTTTCTGGGGCCCGGTTTTTCAGTCTTCTCCCATGCCGGCTATGGCTATGTTTAGGGTTGCTCGGAAAAATCGAACCCGGAGTGTCCAGTTGCATGTGGGGCTGCGTAAAGGCTCCCCTGGGGAGTTCTCTTGTACCCAAAGCCTTCCTTTGGGGGCACTTTTGGATGGGTAAAAAGGGTTCGCAAAGCATTTCCTGGGGCCTGATTTTTCAGTCGTCTTCGATGCCGGCTAGGGCTATGTTTAGGGATGCTCGGAAACAGCGAACCTGGAGGGTCCAGTTGCATGTGGGGCTGCGTAAAGGCTCCCCTGGGGAGTTCTCTTGTACCCAAAGCCTTCCTTTGGGGGCACTTTTGGATGGTCCAAATGGGCTCGCAACGCATTTCCTGGGGCCTGATTTTTCACTCGTTTCCGATGACGGCTAGGGCTACGTTTAGGGTTGCTCAGGAACAGCGAACCCGGAGGGTCCAGTTGCATGTGGGGCTGCGTAAAGGCTCCCCTGGGGAGTTCACTTGTACCCAAAGCCTTCCTTTGGGGGCACTTTGGGATGGTCCAAAGGGGCTCGCAACGCATTTCCTGGGGCCTGATTTTTCAGTCGTCTTCGATGCCGGCTAGGGCTATGTTTAGGGATGCTCGGAAACAGCGAACCCGGAGGGTCCAGTTGCATGTGGGGCTGCGTAAAGGCTCCCCTGGGGAGTTCTCTTGTACCCAAAGCCTTCCTTTGGGGGCACTTTTGGATGGTCCAAAGGGGCTTGCAACGCTTTCTCTGGGGCCCGGTTTTTCAGTCTTCTCGCATGCCGGCTATGGCTATATTTAGGGTTGCTCGGAAGTAGCAAACCCGGAGGGTCCAGTTGCATGTGGGGCTGCGTAAAGGCTCCCCTGGGGAGTTATCTTTTACCCAAAGCCTTCCTTTGGGGGCACTTTTGGATGGGCAAAAAGTGCTCGCAGTGCATTTCCTGGGTCCTGATTTTTCAGTCGTCTTCGATGCCGGCTAGGGCTATGTTTAGGGATGCTCGGAAACAGCGAACCCGGAGGGTCCAGTTGCATGTGGGGCTGCGTAAAGGCTCCCCTGGGGAGTTCACTTGTACCCAAAGCCTTCCTTTGGGGGCACTTTTGGATGGTCCAAAGGGGCTCGCAACGCATTTCCTGGGGCCTGATTTTTCACTCGTCTCCGATGACGGCTAGGGCTACGTTTAGGGTTGCTCAGGAACAGCGAACCCGGAGGGTCCATTTGCATGTGGGGCTGCGTAAAGGCTCCCGTGGGGAGTTCACTTGTACCCAAAGCCTTCCTTTGGGGGCACTTTTGGATGGTCCAAAGGGGCTGGCAACGCTTTTTCTGGGGCCCGGTTTTTCAGTCTTCTCGCATGCCGGCTAGTGATATGTTTAGGGTTGCTCGGAAGCAGCGAACCCGGAGGGTCCAGTTGCATGTGGGGCTGCGTAAAAGCTCCCCTGGGGAGTTCTCTTGTACCCAAAGCCTTCCTTTGGGGGCACTTTTGGATGGGCGAAAAGGGCTCGCAACGCATTTCCTGGGACCTGATTTTTCACTCGTCTTCGAAGCCGGCTAGGGATATGCTTAGGAATGCTCGGAAAAATCGAACCTGGAGGGTCCAGTTGCATGTGGGGCTGCGTAAAGGCTCCCCTGGGGAGTTCTCTTGTACCCAAAGCCTTCCTTTGGGGGCACTTTTGGATGGGTGAAAAGGGCTCGCAACGCATTTCCTGGGGCCTGATTTTTCAGTCGTCTCCGATGACGGCTAGGGCTACATTTAGGTTTGCTCAGGAACAGCGAACCCGGAGGGTCCTGTTGCATGTGGGGCTGCGTAAAGGCTCCCCTGGGGAGTTCACTTGTACCCAAAGACTTCCTTTGGTGACACTTTTGGATAGTCCAAAGGGGATTGCAACGCGTTTTCTGGGGCCCGGTTTTTCAGTCTTCTCGCATGCCGGCTATGGCTATGTTTTGGGTTGCTCGGAAAAATCGAACCCGGAGGGTCCAGTTGCATGTGGGGCTGCCTAAAGGCTCCCCTGGGGAGTTCTCTTGTACCCAAAGCCTTCCTTTGGGGGCACTTTTGGATGGGCAAAATGGGCTCGCAACGCATTTCCTGGGGCCTGATTTTTCACTCGTCTCCGATGACGGCTAGGGCTACGTTTAGGTTTGCTCAGGAACAGCGAACCCGGAGGGTCCAGTTGCATGTGGGGCTGCGTAAAGGATCCCCTGGGGAGTTCACTTGTTACCAAAGCCTTCCTTTGGGGGCACTTTGGGATGGTCCAAAGGGGCTCGCAACGCATTTCCTGGGGCCTGATTTTTCACTCGTCTTCGAATCTGGCTAGGGATATGCTTAGGAATGCTCGGAAAAATCGAACCCGGAGGGTCCATTTGCATGTGGGGCTGCGTAAAGGCTCCCCTGGGGAGTTCTCTTGTACCCAAAGCCTTCCGTTGGGGGCTCGTTTGGATGGGCGAAAAGGGCTCGCAACGCATTTCCTGGGGCCTGATTTTTCAGTCGTCTTCGATGCCGGCTAGGGCTATGTTTAGGGATGCTCGGAAACAGCGAACCCGGAGGGTCCAGTTGCATGTGGGGCTGCGCAAAGGCTCCCCTGGGGAGTTCTCTTGTACCCAAAGCCTTCCTTTGGGGGCACTTTTGGATGGTCCACAGGGGCTCGCAACGCATTTCCTGGGGCCTGATTTTTCAGTCGTATTTGATGCCGGCTAGGTCTATGTTTAGGGATGCTTGGAAAAATCGAACCCGGAGGGTCCAGTTGCATGTGGGGCTGCGTAAAGGCTCCCCTGGGGAGTTCTCTTGTACCCAAAGCCTTCCTTTGGGGGCACTTTTGGATGGGAAAAATGGGCTCGCAACGCATTTCCTGGGGCCTGATTTTTCACTCGTCTCCGATGACGGCTAGGGCTACGTTTAGGTTTGCTCAGGAACAGCGAACCCGGAGGGTCCAGTTGCATGTGGGGCTGCGTAAAGGCTCCCCTGGGGAGTTCTCTTGTACCCAAAGCCTTCCTTTGGGGGCACTTTTGGATGGGAGAAAAGGGCTTGCAACGCTTTTTCTGGGGCCCGGTTTTTCAGTCTTCTCCCATGCCGGCTATGGCTATGTTTAGGGTTGCTCGGAAAAATCGAACCCGGAGTGTCCAGTTGCATGTGGGGCTGCGTAAAGGCTCCCCTGGGGAGTTCTCTTGTACCCAAAGCCTTCCTTTGGGGGCACTTTTGGATGGGTAAAAAGGGTTCGCAACGCATTTCCTGGGGCCTGATTTTTCAGTCGTCTTCGATGCCGGCTAGGGCTATGTTTAGGGATGCTCGGAAACAGCGAACCTGGAGGGTCCAGTTGCATGTGGGGCTGCGTAAAGGCTCCCCTGGGGAGTTCTCTTGTACCCAAAGCCTTCCTTTGGGGGCACTTTTGGATGGTCCAAAGGGGCTCGCAACGCATTTCCTGGGGCATGATTTTTCAGTCGTCTTCGATGCCGGCTAGGGCTATGTTTAGGGATGCTCGGAAACAGCGAACCCGGAGGGTCCTGTTGCATGTGGGGCTGCGTAAAGGCTCCCCTGGGGAGTTCTCTTGTACCCAAAGCCTTCCTTTGGGGGCACTTTTGGATGGTCCAAATGGGCTCGCAACGCATTTCCTGGGGCCTGATTTTTCAGTCGTCTCCGATGACGGCTAGGGCTACGTTTAGGGTTGCTCAGGAACAGCGAACCCGGAGGGTCCAGTTGCATGTGGGGCTGCGTAAAGGCTCCCCTGGGGAGTTCACTTGTACCCAAAGCCTTCCTTTGGGGGCACTTTGGGATGGTCCAAAGCGGCTCGCAACGCATTTCCTGGGGCCTGATTTTTCAGTCGTCTTCGATGCCGGCTAGGGCTATGTTTAGGGATGCTCGGAAACAGCGAACCCGGAGGGTCCAGTTGCATGTGGGGCTGCGTAAAGGCTCCCCTGGGGAGTTCTCTTGTACCCAAAGCCTTCCTTTGGTGACACTTTTGGATGGTCCAAAGGGGCTTGCAACGCTTTCTCTGGGGCCCGGTTTTTCAGTCTTCTCGCATGCCGGCTATGGCTATATTTAGGGTTGCTCGGAAGTAGCAAACCCGGAGGGTCCAGTTGCATGTGGGGCTGCGTAAAGGCTCCCCTGGGGAGTTATCTTTTACCCAAAGCCTTCCTTTGGGGGCACTTTTGGATGGGCAAAAAGTGCTCGCAGCGCATTTCCTGGGTCCTGATTTTTCAGTCGTCTTCGATGCCGGCTAGGGCTATGTTTAGGGATGCTCGGAAACAGCGAACCCGGAGGGTCCAGTTGCATGTGGGGCTGCGTAAAGGCTCCCCTGGGGAGTTCACTTGTACCCAAAGCCTTCCTTTGGGGGCACTTTTGGATGGTCCAAAGGGGCTTGCAACGCATTTCCTGGGGCCTGATTTTTCACTCGTCTCCGATGACGGCTAGGGCTACGTTTAGGGTTGCTCAGGAACAGCGAACCCGGAGGGTCCATTTGCATGTGGGGCTGCGTAAAGGCTCCCGTGGGGAGTTCACTTGTACCCAAAGCCTTCCTTTGGGGGCACTTTTGGATGGTCCAAAGGGGCTGGCAACGCTTTTTCTGGGGCCCGGTTTTTCAGTCTTCTCGCATGCCGGCTAGTGATATGTTTAGGGTTGCTCGGAAGCAGCGAACCCGGAGGGTCCAGTTGCATGTGGGGCTGCGTAAAGGCTCCCCTGGGGAGTTCTCTTGTACCCAAAGCCTTCCTTTGGGGGCTCTTTTGGATGGGCGAAAAGGGCTCGCAACGCATTTCCTGGGACCTGATTTTTCACTCGTCTTCGAAGCCGGCTAGGGATATGCTTAGGAATGCTCGGAAAAATCGAACCCGGAGGGTCCAGTTGCATGTGGGGCTGCGTAAAGGCTCCCCTGGGGAGTTCTCTTGTACCCAAAGCCTTCCTTTGGGGGCACTTTGGGATGGGTGAAAAGGGCTCGCAACGCATTTCCTGGGGCCTGATTTTTCAGTCGTCTCCGATGACGGCTAGGGCTACGTTTAGGTTTGCTCAGGAACAGCGAACCCGGAGGGTCCAGTTGCATGTGGGGCTGCGTAAAGGCTCCCCTGGGGAGTTCACTTGTACCCAAAGACTTCCTTTGGTGACACTTTTGGATAGTCCAAAGGGGATTGCAACGCGTTTTCTGGGGCCCGGTTTTTCAGTCTTCTCGCATGCCGGCTATGGCTATGTTTTGAGTTGCTCGAAAAAATCGAACCCGGAGGGTCCAGTTGCATGTGGGGCTGCGTAAAGGCTCCCCTGGGGAGTTCTCTTGTACCCAAAGCCTTCCTTTGGGGGCACTTTTGGATGGGCAAAATGGGCTCGCAACGCATTTCCTGGGGCCTGATTTTTCACTCGTCTCCGATGACGGCTAGGGCTACGTTTAGGTTTGCTCAGGAACAGCGAACCCGGAGGGTCCAGTTGCATGTGGGGCTGCGTAAAGGATCCCCTGGGGAGTTCACTTGTTACCAAAGCCTTCCTTTGGGGGCACTTTGGGATGGTCCAAAGGGGCTCGCAACGCATTTCCTGGGGCCTGATTTTTCACTCGTCTTCGAATCTGGCTAGGGATATGCTTAGGAATGCTCGGAAAAATCGAACCCGGAGGGTCCATTTGCATGTGGGGCTGCGTAAAGGCTCCCCTGGGGAGTTCTCTTGTACCCAAAGCCTTCCGTTGGGGGCTCGTTTGGATGGGCGAAAAGGGCTCGCAACGCATTTCCTGGGGCCTGATTTTTCAGTCGTCTTCGATGCCGGCTAGGGCTATGTTTAGGGATGCTCGGAAACAGCGAACCCGGAGGGTCCAGTTGCATGTGGGGCTGCGCAAAGGCTCCCCTGGGGAGTTCTCTTGTACCCAAAGCCTTCCTTTGGGGGCAGTTTTGGATGGGTGAAAAGGGCTCGCAACGCATTTCCTGGGGCCTGATTTTTCAGTCGTATTTGATGCCGGCTAGGTCTATGTTTAGGGATGCTTGGAAAAATCGAACCCGGAGGGTCCAGTTGCATGTGGGGCTGCGTAAAGGCTCCCCTGGGGAGTTCTCTTGTACCCAAAGCCTTCCTTTGGGGGCACTTTTGGATGGGAGAAAAGGGCTTGCAACGCTTTTTCTGGGGCCCGGTTTTTCAGTCTTCTCCCATGCCGGCTATGGCTATGTTTAGGGTTGCTCGGAAAAATCGAACCCGGAGGGTCCAGTTGCATGTGGGGCTGCGTAAAGGCTCCCCTGGGGAGTTCTCTTGTACCCAAAGCCTTCCTTTGGGGGCACTTTTGGATGGGCGAAAAGTGCTCGCAACGCATTTCCTGGGGCCTGATTTTTCAGTCGTCTTCGATGCCGGCTAGGGCTATGTTTAGGGATGCTCGGAAACAGCGAACCTGGAGGGTCCAGTTGCATGTGGGGCTGCGTAAAGGCTCCCCTGGGGAGTTCTCTTGTACCCAAAGCATTCCTTTGGGGGCACTTTTGGATGGTCCAAAGGGGCTCGCAACGCATTTCCTGGGGCCTGATTTTTCAGTCGTCTTCGATGCCAGCTAGGGCTATGTTTAGGGATGCTCGGAAACAGCGAACCCGGAGGGTCCTGTTGCATGTGGGGCTGCGTAAAGGCTCCCCTGGGGAGTTCTCTTGTACCCAAAGCCTTCCTTTGGGGGCACTTTGGGATGGTCCAAAGGGGCTCGCAACGCATTTCCTGGGGCCTGATTTTTCACTCGTCTCCGATGACGGCTAGGGCTACGTTTAGGGTTGCTCAGGAACAGCGAACCCGGAGGGTCCAGTTGCATGTGGGGCTGCGTAAAGGCTCCCCTGGGGAGTTCTCTTGTACCCAAAGCCTTCCTTTGGGGGCAGTTTTGGATGGGTGAAAAGGGCTCGCAACGCATTTCCTGGGGCCTGATTTTTCAGTCGTCTTCGATGCCGGCTAGGGCTATGTTTAGGGATGCTCGGAAACAGCGAACCCGGAGGGTCCAGTTGCATGTGGGGCTGCGTAAAGGCTCCCCTGGGGAGTTCTCTTGTACCCAAAGCCTTCCTTTGGTGACACTTTTGGATGGTCCAAAGGGGCTTGCAACGCTTTCTCTGGGGCCCGGTTTTTCAGTCTTCTCGCATGCCGGCTAGGGCTATATTTAGGGTTGCTCGGAAGTAGCAAACCCGGAGGGTCCAGTTGCATGTGGGGCTGCGTAAAGGCTCCCCTGGGGAGTTATCTTTTACCCAAAGCCTTCCTTTGGGGGCACTTTTGGATGGGCGAAAAGGGCTCGCAGCGCATTTCCTGGGTCCTGATTTTTCAGTCGTCTTCGATGCCGGCTAGGGCTATGTTTAGGGATGCTCGGAAAAATCGAACCCGGAGGGTCCAGTTGCATGTGGGGCTGCGTAAAGGCTCCCCTGGGGAGTTCACTTGTACCCAAAGCCTTCCTTTGGGGGCACTTTGGGATGGTCCAAAGGGGCTTGCAACGCATTTCCTGGGGCCTGATTTTTCACTCGTCTCCGATGACGGCTAGGGCTACGTTTAGGGTTGCTCAGGAACAGCGAACCCGGAGGGTCCATTTGCATGTGGGGCTGCGTAAAGGCTCCCCTGGGGAGTTCACTTGTACCCAAAGCTTTCCTTTGGGGGCACTTTGGGATGGTCCAAAGGGGCTGGCAACGCTTTTTCTGGGGCCCGGTTTTTCAGTCTTCTCGCATGCCGGCTAGTGATATGTTTAGGGTTGCTCGGAAGCAGCGAACCCGGAGGGTCCAGTTGCATGTGGGCTGCGTAAAGGCTCCCCTGGGGAGTTCACTTGTACCCAAAGCCTTCCTTTGGGGGCACTTTTGGATGGGAGAAAAGGGTTCGCAACGCATTTCCTGGGGCCTGATTTTTCAGTCGTCTTCGATGCCGGCTAGGGCTATGTTTAGGGATGCTCGGAAACAGCGAACCCGGAGGGTCCAGTTGCATGTGGGGCTGCGTAAAGGCTCCCCTGGGGAGTTCTCTTGTACCCAAAGCCTTCCTTTGGGGGCACTTTGGGATGGTCCAAAGGGGCTCGCAACGCATTTCCTGGGGCCTGATTTTTCAGTCTTCTCCGATGACGGCTAGGGCTACGTTTAGGTTTGCTCAGGAACAGCGAACCCGGAGGGTCCAGTTGCATGTGGGGCTGCGTAAAGGCTCCCCTGGGAAGTTCTCTTGTACCCAAAGCCTTCCGTTGGGGGCTCGTTTGGATGGGCGAAAAGGGCTCGCAACGCATTTCCTGGGGCCTGATTTTTCAGTCGTCTTCGATGCCGGCTAGGGCTATGTTTAGGGATGCTCGGAAACAGCGAACCCGGAGGGTCCAGTTGCATGTGGGGCTGCGCAAAGGCTCCCCTGGGGAGTTCTCTTGTACCCAAAGCCTTCCTTTGGGGGCACTTTTGGATGGACCACAGGGGCTCGCAACGCATTTCCTGGGGCCTGATTTTTCAGTCGTATTTGATGCCGGCTAGGTCTATGTTTAGGGATGCTTGGAAAAATCGAACCCGGAGGGTCCAGTTGCATGTGGGGCTGCGTAAAGGCTCCCCTGGGGAGTTCTCTTGTACCCAAAGCCTTCCTTTGGGGGCACTTTTGGATGGGAGAAAAGGGCTTGCAACGCTTTTTCTGGGGCCCGGTTTTTCAGTCTTCTCCCATGCCGGCTATGGCTATGTTTAGGGTTGCTCGGAAAAATCGAACCCGGAGGGTCCAGTTGCATGTGGGGCTGCGTAAATGCTCCCCTGGGGAGTTCACTTGTACCCAAAGCCTTCCTTTGGGGGCACTTTTGGATGGGTAAAAAGGGTTCGCAACGCATTTCCTGGGGCCTGATTTTTCAGTCGTCTCCGATGACGGCTAGGGCTACGTTTAGGTTTGCTCAGGAACAGCGAACCCGGAGGGTCCAGTTGCATGTGGGGCTGCGTAAAGGCTCCCCTGGGGAGTTCTCTTGTACCCAAAGCCTTCCTTTGGGGGCACTTTTGGATGGGCGAAAAGTGCTCGCAACGCATTTCCTGGGGCCTGATTTTTCAGTCGTCTTCGATGCTGGCTAGGGCTATGTTTAGGGATGCTCGGAAACAGCGAACCTGGAGGGTCCAGTTGCATGTGGGGCTCCGTAAAGGCTCCCCTGGGGAGTTCTCTTGTACCCAAAGCATTCCTTTGGGGGCACTTTTGGATGGTCCAAAGGGGCTCGCAACGCATTTCCTGGGGCCTGATTTTTCAGTCGTCTTCGATGCCAGCTAGGGCTATGTTTAGGGATGCTCGGAAACAGCGAACCCGGAGGGTCCTGTTGCATGTGGGGCTGCGTAAAGGCTCCCCTGGGGAGTTCTCTTGTACCCAAAGCCTTCCTTTGGGGGCACTTTGGGATGGTCCAAATGGGCTCGCAACGCATTTCCTGGGGCCTGATTTTTCACTCGTCTCCGATGACGGCTAGGGCTACGTTTAGGGTTGCTCAGGAACAGCGAACCCGGAGGGTCCAGTTGCATGTGGGGCTGCGTAAAGGCTCCCCTGGGGAGTTCACTTGTACCCAAAGCCTTCCTTTGGGGGCAGTTTTGGATGGGTGAAAAGGGCTCGCAACGCATTTCCTGGGGCCTGATTTTTCAGTCGTCTTCGATGCCGGCTAGGGCTATGTTTAGGGATGCTCGGAAACAGCGAACCCGGAGGGTCCAGTTGCATGTGGGGCTGCGTAAAGGCTCCCCTGGGGAGTTCTCTTGTACCCAAAGCCTTCCTTTGGTGACACTTTTGGATGGTCCAAAGGGGCTTGCAACGCTTTCTCTGGGGCCCGGTTTTTCAGTCTTCTCGCATGCCGGCTAGGGCTATATTTAGGATTGCTCAGAAGTAGCAAACCCGGAGGGTCCAGTTGCATGTGGGGCTGCGTAAAGACTCCCCTGGGGAGTTATCTTTTACCCAAAGCCTTCCGTTGGGGGCTCGTTTGGATGGGCGAAAAGGGCTCGCAACGCATTTCCTGGGGCCTGATTTTTCAGTCGTCTTCGATGCCGGCTAGGGCTATGTTTATGGATGCTCGGAAACAGCGAACCCGGAGGGTCCTGTTGCATGTGGGGCTGCGCAAAGGCTCCCCTGGGGAGTTCTCTTGTACCCAAAGCCTTCCTTTGGGGGCACTTTTGGATGGACCACAGGGGCTCGCAACGCATTTCCTGGGGCCTGATTTTTCAGTCGTATTTGATGCCGGCTAGGTCTATGTTTAGGGATGCTTGGAAAAATCGAACCCGGAGGGTCCAGTTGCATGTGGGGCTGCGTAAAGGCTCCCCTGGGGAGTTCTCTTGTACCCAAAGCCTTCCTTTGGGGGCACTTTTGGATGGGAGAAAAGGGCTTGCAACGCTTTTTCTGGGGCCCGGTTTTTCAGTCTTCTCCCATGCCGGCTATGGCTATGTTTAGGGTTGCTCGGAAAAATCGAACCCGGAGGGTCCAGTTGCATGTGGGGCTGCGTAAAGGCTCCCCTGGGGAGTTCACTTGTACCCAAAGCCTTCCTTTGGGGGCACTTTTGGATGGGTAAAAAGGGTTCGCAACGCATTTCCTGGGGCCTGATTTTTCAGTCGTCTCCGATGACGGCTAGGGCTACGTTTAGGTTTGCTCAGGAACAGCGAACCCGGAGGGTCCAGTTGCATGTGGGGCTGCGTAAAGGCTCCCCTGGGGAGTTCTCTTGTACCCAAAGCCTTCCTTTGGGGGCACTTTTGGATGGGCGAAAAGTGCTCGCAACGCATTTCCTGGGGCCTGATTTTTCAGTCGTCTTCGATGCTGGCTAGGGCTATGTTTAGGGATGCTCGGAAACAGCGAACCCGGAGGGTCCAGTTGCATGTGGGGCTGCGTAAAGGCTCCCCTGGGGAGTTCTCTTGTACCCAAAGCCTTCCTTTGGGGGCACTTTTGGATGGGAGAAAAGGGCTTGCAACGCTTTTTCTGGGGCCCGGTTTTTCAGTCTTCTCCCATGCCGGCTATGGCTATGTTTAGGGTTGCTCGGAAAAATCGAACCCGGAGGGTCCAGTTGCATGTGGGGCTGCGTAAATGCTCCCCTGGGGAGTTCACTTGTACCCAAAGCCTTCCTTTGGGGGCACTTTTGGATGGGTAAAAAGGGTTCGCAACGCATTTCCTGGGGCCTGATTTTTCAGTCGTCTCCGATGACGGCTAGGGCTACGTTTAGGTTTGCTCAGGAACAGCGAACCCGGAGGGTCCAGTTGCATGTGGGGCTGCGTAAAGGCTCCCCTGGGGAGTTCTCTTGTACCCAAAGCCTTCCTTTGGGGGCACTTTTGGATGGGCGAAAAGTGCTCGCAACGCATTTCCTGGGGCCTGATTTTTCAGTCGTCTTCGATGCTGGCTAGGGCTATGTTTAGGGATGCTCGGAAACAGCGAACCTGGAGGGTCCAGTTGCATGTGGGGCTCCGTAAAGGCTCCCCTGGGGAGTTCTCTTGTACCCAAAGCATTCCTTTGGGGGCACTTTTGGATGGTCCAAAGGGGCTCGCAACGCATTTCCTGGGGCCTGATTTTTCAGTCGTCTTCGATGCCAGCTAGTGCTATGTTTAGGGATGCTCGGAAACAGCGAACCCGGAGGGTCCTGTTGCATGTGGGGCTGCGTAAAGGCTCCCCTGGGGAGTTCTCTTGTACCCAAAGCCTTCCTTTGGGGGCACTTTGGGATGGTCCAAATGGGCTCGCAACGCATTTCCTGGGGCCTGATTTTTCACTCGTCTCCGATGACGGCTAGGGCTACGTTTAGGGTTGCTCAGGAACAGCGAACCCGGAGGGTCCAGTTGCATGTGGGGCTGCGTAAAGGCTCCCCTGGGGAGTTCACTTGTACCCAAAGCCTTCCTTTGGGGGCAGTTTTGGATGGGTGAAAAGGGCTCGCAACGCATTTCCTGGGGCCTGATTTTTCAGTCGTCTTCGATGCCGGCTAGGGCTATGTTTAGGGATGCTCGGAAACAGCGAACCCGGAGGGTCCAGTTGCATGTGGGGCTGCGTAAAGGCTCCCCTGGGGAGTTCTCTTGTACCCAAAGCCTTCCTTTGGTGACACTTTTGGATGGTCCAAAGGGGCTTGCAACGCTTTCTCTGGGGCCCGGTTTTTCAGTCTTCTCGCATGCCGGCTAGGGCTATATTTAGGATTGCTCAGAAGTAGCAAACCCGGAGGGTCCAGTTGCATGTGGGGCTGCGTAAAGACTCCCCTGGGGAGTTATCTTTTACCCAAAGCCTTCCGTTGGGGGCTCGTTTGGATGGGCGAAAAGGGCTCGCAACGCATTTCCTGGGGCCTGATTTTTCAGTCGTCTTCGATGCCGGCTAGGGCTATGTTTATGGATGCTCGGAAACAGCGAACCCGGAGGGTCCTGTTGCATGTGGGGCTGCGCAAAGGCTCCCCTGGGGAGTTCTCTTGTACCCAAAGCCTTCCTTTGGGGGCACTTTTGGATGGACCACAGGGGCTCGCAACGCATTTCCTGGGGCCTGATTTTTCAGTCGTATTTGATGCCGGCTAGGTCTATGTTTAGGGATGCTTGGAAAAATCGAACCCGGAGGGTCCAGTTGCATGTGGGGCTGCGTAAAGGCTCCCCTGGGGAGTTCTCTTGTACCCAAAGCCTTCCTTTGGGGGCACTTTTGGATGGGAGAAAAGGGCTTGCAACGCTTTTTCTGGGGCCCGGTTTTTCAGTCTTCTCCCATGCCGGCTATGGCTATGTTTAGGGTTGCTCGGAAAAATCGAACCCGGAGGGTCCAGTTGCATGTGGGGCTGCGTAAAGGCTCCCCTGGGGAGTTCACTTGTACCCAAAGCCTTCCTTTGGGGGCACTTTTGGATGGGTAAAAAGGGTTCGCAACGCATTTCCTGGGGCCTGATTTTTCAGTCGTCTCCGATGACGGCTAGGGCTACGTTTAGGTTTGCTCAGGAACAGCGAACCCGGAGGGTCCAGTTGCATGTGGGGCTGCGTAAAGGCTCCCCTGGGGAGTTCTCTTGTACCCAAAGCCTTCCTTTGGGGGCACTTTTGGATGGGCGAAAAGTGCTCGCAACGCATTTCCTGGGGCCTGATTTTTCAGTCGTCTTCGATGCTGGCTAGGGCTATGTTTAGGGATGCTCGGAAACAGCGAACCCGGAGGGTCCAGTTGCATGTGGGGCTGCGTAAAGGCTCCCCTGGGGAGTTCTCTTGTACCCAAAGCCTTCCTTTGGTGACACTTTTGGATGGTCCAAAGGGGCTTGCAACGCTTTCTCTGGGGCCCGGTTTTTCAGTCTTCTCGCATGCCGGCTAGGGCTATATTTAGGATTGCTCAGAAGTAGCAAACCCGGAGGGTCCAGTTGCATGTGGGGCTGCGTAAAGACTCCCCTGGGGAGTTATCTTTTACCCAAAGCCTTCCGTTGGGGGCTCGTTTGGATGGGCGAAAAGGGCTCGCAACGCATTTCCTGGGGCCTGATTTTTCAGTCGTCTTCGATGCCGGCTAGGGCTATGTTTAGGGATGCTCGGAAACAGCGAACCCGGAGGGTCCTGTTGCATGTGGGGCTGCGCAAAGGCTCCCCTGGGGAGTTCTCTTGTACCCAAAGCCTTCCTTTGGGGGCACTTTTGGATGGACCACAGGGGCTCGCAACGCATTTCCTGGGGCCTGATTTTTCAGTCGTATTTGATGCCGGCTAGGTCTATGTTTAGGGATGCTTGGAAAAATCGAACCCGGAGGGTCCAGTTGCATGTGGGGCTGCGTAAAGGCTCCCCTGGGGAGTTCTCTTGTACCCAAAGCCTTCCTTTGGGGGCGCTTTTGGATGGGAGAAAAGGGCTTGCAACGCTTTTTCTGGGGCCCGGTTTTTCAGTCTTCTCCCATGCCGGCTATGGCTATGTTTAGGGTTGCTCGGAAAAATCGAACCCAGAGGGTCCAGTTGCATGTGGGGCTGCGTAAAGGCTCC
This sequence comes from Anas platyrhynchos, assembly GCF_047663525.1. Taxonomy (NCBI): domain Eukaryota; kingdom Metazoa; phylum Chordata; class Aves; order Anseriformes; family Anatidae; genus Anas; species Anas platyrhynchos. Next base: position 53,899 of record NC_092617.1, on the reverse strand, counting down.
CCTGGGGAGTTCACTTGTACCCAAAGCCTTCCTTTGGGGGCACTTTTGGATGGGTAAAAAGGGTTCGCAACGCATTTCCTGGGGCCTGATTTTTCAGTCGTCTCCGATGACGGCTAGGGCTACGTTTAGGTTTGCTCAGGAACAGCGAACCCGGAGGGTCCAGTTGCATGTGGGGCTGCGTAAAGGCTCCCCTGGGGAGTTCTCTTGTACCCAAAGCCTTCCTTTGGGGGCACTTTTGGATGGGCGAAAAGTGCTCGCAACGCATTTCCTGGGGCCTGATTTTTCAGTCGTCTTCGATGCTGGCTAGGGCTATGTTTAGGGATGCTCGGAAACAGCGAACCCGGAGGGTCCTGTTGCATGTGGGGCTGCGTAAAGGCTCCCCTGGGGAGTTCTCTTGTACCCAAAGCCTTCCTTTGGGGGCACTTTTGGATGGGCGAAAAGTGCTCGCAACGCATTTCCTGGGGCCTGATTTTTCAGTCGTCTTCGATGCCAGCTAGGGCTATGTTTAGGGATGCTCGGAAACAGCGAACCCGGAGGGTCCTGTTGCATGTGGGGCTGCGTAAAGGCTCCCCTGGGGAGTTCTCTTGTACCCAAAGCCTTCCTTTGGGGGCACTTTGGGATGGTCCAAATGGGCTCGCAACGCATTTCCTGGGGCCTGATTTTTCAGTCGTCTCCGATGACGGCTAGGGCTACGTTTAGGGTTGCTCAGGAACAGCGAACCCGGAGGGTCCAGTTGCATGTGGGGCTGCGTAAAGGCTCCCCTGGGGAGTTCACTTGTACCCAAAGCCTTCCTTTGGGGGCAGTTTTGGATGGGTGAAAAGGGCTCGCAACGCATTTCCTGGGGCCTGATTTTTCAGTCGTCTTCGATGCCGGCTAGGGCTATGTTTAGGGATGCTCGGAAACAGCGAACCCGGAGGGTCCAGTTGCATGTGGGGCTGCGTAAAGGCTCCCCTGGGGAGTTCTCTTGTACCCAAAGCCTTCCTTTGGTGACACTTTTGGATGGTCCAAAGGGGCTTGCAACGCTTTCTCTGGGGCCCGGTTTTTCAGTCTTCTCGCATGCCGGCTAGGGCTATATTTAGGATTGCTCAGAAGTAGCAAACCCGGAGGGTCCAGTTGCATGTGGGGCTGCGTAAAGACTCCCCTGGGGAGTTATCTTTTACCCAAAGCCTTCCTTTGGGGGCACTTTTGGATGGGCGAAAAGGGCTCGCAGCGCATTTCCTGGGTCCTGATTTTTCAGTCGTCTTCGATGCCGGCTAGGGCTATGTTTAGGGATGCTCGGAAACAGCGAACCCGGAGGGTCCAGTTGCATGTGGGGCTGCGTAAAGGCTCCCCTGGGGAGTTCACTTGTACCCAAAGCCTTCCTTTGGGGGCACTTTCGGATGGTCCAAAGGGGCTTGCAACGCATTTCCTGGGGCCTGATTTTTCACTCGTCTCCGATGACGGCTAGGGCTACGTTTAGGGTTGCTCAGGAACAGCGAACCCGGAGGGTCCCTTTGCATGTGGGGCTGCGTAAAGGCTCCCCTGGGGAGTTCACTTGTACCCAAAGCTTTCCTTTGGGGGCACTTTGGGATGGTCCAAAGGGGCTGGCAACGCTTTTTCTGGGGCCCGGTTTTTCAGTCTTCTCGCATGCCGGCTAGTGATATGTTTAGGGTTGCTCGGAAGCAGCGAACCCGGAGGGTCCAGTTGCATGTGGGGCTGCGTAAAGGCTCCCCTGGGGAGTTCACTTGTACCCAAAGCCTTCCTTTGGGGGCACTTTTGGATGGGAGAAAAGGGTTCGCAACGCATTTCCTGGGGCCTGATTTTTCAGTCGTCTTCGATGCCGGGTAGGGCTATGTTTAGGGATGCTCGGAAACAGCGAACCCGGAGGGTCCAGTTGCATGTGGGGCTGCGTAAAGGCTCCCCTGGGGAGTTCTCTTGTACCCAAAGCCTTCCTTTGGGGGCACTTTGGGATGGTCCAAAGGGGCTCGCAACGCATTTCCTGGGGCCTGATTTTTCAGTCTTCTCCGATGACGGCTAGGGCTACGTTTAGGTTTGCTCAGGAACAGCGAACCCGGAGGGTCCAGTTGCATGTGGGGCTGCGTAAAGGCTCCCCTGGGGAGTTCTCTTGTACCCAAAGCCTTCCTTTGGGGGTCTTTTGGATGGGCGAAAAGGGCTCGCAACGCATTTCCTGGGGCCTGATTTTTCAGTCGTCTTCGATGCCGGCTAGGGCTATGTTTAGGGATGCTCGGAAACAGCGAACCCGGAGGGTCCAGTTGCATGTGGGGCTGCGTAAAGGCTCCCCTGGGGAGTTCTCTTGTACCCAAAGCCTTCCTTTGGGGGCACTTTGGGATGGTCCAAAGGGGCTCGCAACGCATTTCCTGGGGCCTGATTTTTCAGTCTTCTCCGATGACGGCTAGGGCTACGTTTAGGTTTGCTCAGGAACAGCGAACCCGGAGGGTCCAGTTGCATGTGGGGCTGCGTAAAGGCTCCCCTGGGGAGTTCTCTTGTACCCAAAGCCTTCCTTTGGGGGTCTTTTGGATGGGCGAAAAGGGCTCGCAACGCATTTCCTGGGGCCTGATTTTTCAGTCGTCTTCGATTACGGCTAGGGTTATGTTTAGGGATGCTTGGAAACAGCCAACCCGGAGGGTCCAGTTGCATGTGGGGCTGCGTAAAGGCTCCCCTGGGGAGTTCACTTGTACCCAAAGCCTTCCTTTGGTGACACTTTGGGATGGTCCAAAGGGGCTTGCAACGCTTTTTCTGGGGCCCGGTTTTTCACTCGTCTCCGATGACGGCTAGGGCTACGTTTAGGTTTGCTCAGGAACAGCGAACCCGGAGGGTCCATTTGCATGTGGGGCTGCGTAAAGGTTCCCCTGGGGAGTTCTCTTGTACCCAAAGCCTTCCTTTGGGGGCACTTTTGGATGGGCGAAAAGGGCTCGCAACGCATTTCCTGGGGCCTGATTTTTCAGTCGTCTTCGATGTCGTCTAGGACTATGTTTAGGGATGCTCGGAAACAGCGAACCCGGAGGGTCCAGTTGCATGTGGGGCTGTGTAAAGGCTCCCCTGGGGAGTTCTCTTGTACCCAAAGCCTTCCTTTGGGGGCACTTTTGGATGGTCCAAAGGGGCTCGCAACGCATTTCCTGGGGCCTGATTTTTCATTCGTCTCCGATGACGGCTAGGGATACGTTTAGGTTTCATCAGGAACAGCGAACCCGGAGGGTCCAGTTGCATGTGGGGCTGCGTAAAGGCTCCCCTGGGGAGTTCTCTTGTACCCAAAGCCTTCCTTTGGGGGCACTTTTGGATGGGCGAAAAGGGCTCGCAAAGCATTTCCTGGGGCCTGATTTTTCACTCGTCTCTGATGACGGCTAGGGTTACGTTTAGGTTTGCTCAGGAACAGCGAACCTGGAGGGTCCAGTTGCATGTGGGGCTGCGTAAAGGCTCCCCTGGGGAGTTCACTTGTACCCAAAGCCGTCCTTTGGGGGCACTTTGGATGGTTCAAAGGGGCTTGCAACGCATTTCCTGGGGCCTGATTTTTCACTCGTCTCCGATGACGGCTAGGGCTATGTTTAGGGATGCTCGGAAACAGCGAACCTGGAGGGTCCAGTTACATGTGAGGCTGCGTAAAGGCTCCCCTGGGGAGTTCTCTTGTACCCAAAGCCTTCCTTTGGGGGCACTTTGGGATGGGTGAAAAGGGCTCGCAACGCACTTCCTGGGGCCTGATTTTTCAGTCGTCTCCGATGACAGCTAGTGCTATGTTTAGGTTTGCTCAGGAACAGCGAACCCGGAGGGTCCAGTTGCATGTGGGGCTGCGTAAAGGATCCCCTGGGGAGTTCACTTGTTACCAAAGCCTTCCTTTGGGGGCACTTTGGGATGGTCCAAAGGGGCTCGCAACGCATTTCCTGGGGCCTGATTTTTCAGTCGTCTTCGATGCCGGCTAGGGCTATGTTTAGGGATGCTCGGAAACAGCGAACCCGGAGGGTCCAGTTGCATGTGGGGCTGCGTAAAGGCTCCCCTGGGGAGTTCTCTTGTACCCAAAGCCTTCCTTTGGGGGCACTTTGGGATGGTCCAAAGGGGCTCGCAACGCATTTCCTGGGGCCTGATTTTTCAGTCTTCTCCGATGACGGCTAGGGCTACGTTTAGGTTTGCTCAGGAACAGCGAACCCGGAGGGTCCAGTTGCATGTGGGGCTGCGTAAAGGCTCCCCTGGGGAGTTCTCTTGTACCCAAAGCCTTCCTTTGGGGGTCTTTTGGATGGGCGAAAAGGGCTCGCAACGCATTTCCTGGGGCCTGATTTTTCAGTCGTCTTCGATGCCGGCTAGGGCTATGTTTAGGGATGCTCGGAAACAGCGAACCCGGAGGGTCCAGTTGCATGTGGGGCTGCGTAAAGGCTCCCCTGGGGAGTTCTCTTGTACCCAAAGCCTTCCTGTGGTGACACTTTTGGATGGTCCAAAGGGGCTTGCAACGCTTTCTATGGGGCCCGGTTTTTCAGTCTTCTCGCATGCCGGCTAGGGCTATATTTAGGGTTGCTCGGAAGTAGCAAACCCGGAGGGTCCAGTTGCATGTGGGGCTGCGTAAAGGCTCCCCTGGGGAGTTCACTTGTACCCAAAGCCTTCCTTTGGGGGCACTTTTGGATGGGCAAAAAGGGCTCGCAGCGCATTTCCTGGGTCCTGATTTTTCACTCGTCTCCGATGACGGCTAGGGCTATGTTTAGGGATGCTCGGAAACAGCGAACCCGGAGGGTCCAGTTGCATGTGGGGCTGCGTAAAGGCTCCCCTGGGGAGTTCACTTGTACCCAAAGCCTTCCTCTGGGGGCACTTTGGGATGGTCCAAAGGGGCTTGCAACGCATTTCCTGGGGCCTGATTTTTCACTCGTCTCCGATGACGGCTAGGGCTACGTTTAGGGTTGCTCAGGAACAGCGAACCCGGAGGGTCCATTTGCATGTGTGGCTGCGTAAAGGCTCCCGTGGGGAGTTCTCTTGTACCCAAAGCTTTCCTTTGGGGGCACTTTGGGATGGTCCAAAGGGGCTCGCAACGCATTTCCTGGGGCCTTATTTTTCAGTCGCCTTGATGCCGGCTAGGGCTATGTTTAGGGATGCTCGGAAACAGCGAACCCGGAGGGTCCAGTTGCATGTGGGGCTGCCTAAAGGCTCCCCTGGGGAGTTCTCTTGTACCCAAAGCCTTCCTTTGGGGGCACTTTGGGATGGTCCAAAGGGGCTCGCAACGCATTTCCTGGGGCCTGATTTTTCAGTCTTCTCCGATGACGGCTAGGGCTACGTTTAGGTTTGCTCAGGAACAGCAAACCCGGAGGGTCCAGTTGCATGTGGGGCTGCGTAAAGGCTCCCCTGGGGAGTTCTCTTGTACCCAAAGCCTTCCTTTGAGGGCACTTTTGGATGGGCGAAAAGGGCTCGCAACGCATTTCCTGGGGCCTGATTTTTCAGTCGTCTTCGATGCCGGCTAGGGCTATGTTTAGGGATGCTCGGAAACAGCGAACCCGGAGGGTCCAGTTGCATGTGGGGCTGCGTAAAGGCTCCCCTGGGGAGTTCTCTTGTACCCAAAGCCTTCCTTTGGGGGCACTTTTGAATGGGAGAAAAGGGCTCGCAACGCATTTCCTGGGGCCTGATTTTTCAGTCATCTTCGATGCCGGCTAGGGCTATGTTTAGGGATGCTCGGAAACAGCGAACCCGGAGGGTCCAGTTGCATGTGGGGCTGCGTAAAGGCTCCCCTGGGGAGTTCACTTGTACCCAAAGCCTTCCTTTGGGGGCACTTTTGGATGGGTGAAAAGGTCTCGGAACGCATTTCCTGGGGCCTGATTTTTCAGTCGTCTTCGATGCCGGCTAGGGCTATGTTTAGGGATGCTCGGAAACAGCGAACCCGGAGGGTCCAGTTGCATGTGGGGCTGCGTAAAGGCTCCCCTGGGGAGTTCACTTGTACCCAAAGCCTTCCTTTGGGGGCACTTTGGGATGGTCCAAAGGGGCTTGCAATGTATTTCCTGGGGCCTGATTTTTCACTCGTCTCCGATGACGGCTAGGGCTACGTTTAGGTTTGCTCAGGAACAGCGAACCCGGAGGGTCCAGTTGCATGTGGGGCTGCGTAAAGGCTCCCCTGGGGAGTTCTCTTGTACCCAAAGCCTTCCTTTGGGGGCACTTTTGGATGGGCAAAAAGGGCTCGCAGCGCATTTCCTGGGGCCTGATTTTTCACTCGTCTCCGATGCCGGCTAGGGCTATGTTTAGGGATGCTCGGAAACAGCGAACCCGGAGGGTCCAGTTGCATGTGGGGCTGCGTAAAGGCTCCCCTGGGGAGTTCACTTGTACCCAAAGCCTTCCTCTGGGGGCACTTTGGGATGGTCCAAAGGGGCTTGCAACGCATTTCCTGGGGCCTGATTTTTCACTCGTCTCCGATGACGGCTAGGGCTACGTTTAGGGTTGCTCAGGAACAGCGAACCCGGAGGGTCCATTTGCATGTGGGGCTGCGTAAAGGCTCCCGTGGGGAGTTCTCTTGTACCCAAAGCTTTCCTTTGGGGGCACTTTGGGATGGTCCAAAGGGGCTGGCAACGCTTTTTCTGGGGCCCGGTTTTTCAGTCTTCTCGCATGCCGGCTAGTGATATGTTTAGGGTTGCTCGGAAGCAGCGAACCCGGAGAGTCCAGTTGCATGTGGGGCTGCGTAAAGGCTCCCCTGGGGAGTTCTCTTGTACCCAAAGCATTCCTTTGGAGGCACTTTTGGATGGTCCAAAGGGGCTCGCAACGCATTTCCTGGGGCCTGATTTTTCAGTCGTCTTCGATGCCAGCTAGGGCTATGTTTAGGGATGCTCGGAAACAGCGAACCCGGAGGGTCCTGTTGCATGTGGGGCTGCGTAAAGGCTCCCCTGGGGAGTTCTCTTGTACCCAAAGCCTTCCTTTGGGGGCACTTTGGGATGGTCCAAAGGGGCTCGCAACGCATTTCCTGGGGCCTGATTTTTCACTCGTCTCCGATGACGGCTAGGGCTACGTTTAGGGTTGCTCAGGAACAGCGAACCCGGAGGGTCCAGTTGCATGTGGGGCTGCGTAAAGGCTCCCCTGGGGAGTTCTCTTGTACCCAAAGCCTTCCTTTGGGGGCAGTTTTGGATGGGTGAAAAGGGCTCGCAACGCATTTCCTGGGGCCTGATTTTTCAGTCGTCTTCGATGCCGGCTAGGGCTATGTTTAGGGATGCTCGGAAACAGCGAACCCGGAGGGTCCAGTTGCATGTGGGGCTGCGTAAAGGCTCCCCTGGGGAGTTCTCTTGTACCCAAAGCCTTCCTTTGGTGACACTTTTGGATGGTCCAAAGGGGCTTGCAACGCTTTCTCTGGGGCCCGGTTTTTCAGTCTTCTCGCATGCCGGCTAGGGCTATATTTAGGGTTGCTCGGAAGTAGCAAACCCGGAGGGTCCAGTTGCATGTGGGGCTGCGTAAAGGCTCCCCTGGGGAGTTATCTTTTACCCAAAGCCTTCCTTTGGGGGCACTTTGGGATGGTCCAAAGGGGCTTGCAACGCATTTCCTGGGGCCTGATTTTTCACTCGTCTCCGATGACGGCTAGGGCTACGTTTAGGGTTGCTCAGGAACAGCGAACCCGGAGGGTCCATTTGCATGTGGGGCTGCGTAAAGGCTCCCCTGGGGAGTTCACTTGTACCCAAAGCTTTCCTTTGGGGGCACTTTGGGATGGTCCAAAGGGGCTGGCAACGCTTTTTCTGGGGCCCGGTTTTTCAGTCTTCTCGCATGCCGGCTAGTGATATGTTTAGGGTTGCTCGGAAGCAGCGAACCCGGAGGGTCCAGTTGCATGTGGGGCTGCGTAAAGGCTCCCCTGGGGAGTTCACTTGTACCCAAAGCCTTCCTTTGGGGGCACTTTTGGATGGTCCAAAGGGGCTCGCAACGCATTTCCTGGGGCCTGATTTTTCAGTCGTCTTCGATGCCAGCTAGGGCTATGTTTAGGGATGCTCGGAAACAGCGAACCCGGAGGGTCCAGTTGCATGTGGGGCTGCGTAAAGGCTCCCCTGGGGAGTTCTCTTGTACCCAAAGCCTTCCTTTGGGGGCACTTTGGGATGGTCCAAAGGGGCTCGCAACGCATTTCCTGGGGCCTGATTTTTCAGTCTTCTCCGATGACGGCTAGGGCTACGTTTAGGTTTGCTCAGGAACAGCGAACCCGGAGGGTCCAGTTGCATGTGGGGCTGCGTAAAGGCTCCCCTGGGAAGTTCTCTTGTACCCAAAGCCTTCCGTTGGGGGCTCGTTTGGATGGGCGAAAAGGGCTCGCAACGCATTTCCTGGGGCCTGATTTTTCAGTCGTCTTCGATGCCGGCTAGGGCTATGTTTAGGGATGCTCGGAAACAGCGAACCCGGAGGGTCCAGTTGCATGTGGGGCTGCGCAAAGGCTCCCCTGGGGAGTTCTCTTGTACCCAAAGCCTTCCTTTGGGGGCACTTTTGGATGGACCACAGGGGCTCGCAACGCATTTCCTGGGGCCTGATTTTTCAGTCGTATTTGATGCCGGCTAGGTCTATGTTTAGGGATGCTTGGAAAAATCGAACCCGGAGGGTCCAGTTGCATGTGGGGCTGCGTAAAGGCTCCCCTGGGGAGTTCTCTTGTACCCAAAGCCTTCCTTTGGGGGCACTTTTGGATGGGAGAAAAGGGCTTGCAACGCTTTTTCTGGGGCCCGGTTTTTCAGTCTTCTCCCATGCCGGCTATGGCTATGTTTAGGGTTGCTCGGAAAAATCGAACCCGGAGGGTCCAGTTGCATGTGGGGCTGCGTAAAGGCTCCCCTGGGGAGTTCACTTGTACCCAAAGCCTTCCTTTGGGGGCACTTTTGGATGGGTAAAAAGGGTTCGCAACGCATTTCCTGGAGCCTGATTTTTCAGTCGTCTCCGATGACGGCTAGGGCTACGTTTAGGTTTGCTCAGGAACAGCGAACCCGGAGGGTCCAGTTGCATGTGGGGCTGCGTAAAGGCTCCCCTGGGGAGTTCTCTTGTACCCAAAGCATTCCTTTGGGGGCACTTTTGGATGGTCCAAAGGGGCTCGCAACGCATTTCCTGGGGCCTGATTTTTCAGTCGTCTTCGATGCCAGCTAGGGCTATGTTTAGGGATGCTCGGAAACAGCGAACCCGGAGGGTCCAGTTGCATGTGGGGCTGCGTAAAGGCTCCCCTGGGGAGTTCTCTTGTACCCAAAGCCTTCCTTTGGGGGCACTTTGGGATGGTCCAAAGGGGCTCGCAACGCATTTCCTGGGGCCTGATTTTTCAGTCTTCTCCGATGACGGCTAGGGCTACGTTTAGGTTTGCTCAGGAACAGCGAACCCGGAGGGTCCAGTTGCATGTGGGGCTGCGTAAAGGCTCCCCTGGGAAGTTCTCTTGTACCCAAAGCCTTCCGTTGGGGGCTCGTTTGGATGGGCGAAAAGGGCTCGCAACGCATTTCCTGGGGCCTGATTTTTCAGTCGTCTTCGATGCCGGCTAGGGCTATGTTTAGGGATGCTCGGAAACAGCGAACCCGGAGGGTCCAGTTGCATGTGGGGCTGCGCAAAGGCTCCCCTGGGGAGTTCTCTTGTACCCAAAGCCTTCCTTTGGGGGCACTTTTGGATGGACCACAGGGGCTCGCAACGCATTTCCTGGGGCCTGATTTTTCAGTCGTATTTGATGCCGGCTAGGTCTATGTTTAGGGATGCTTGGAAAAATCGAACCCGGAGGGTCCAGTTGCATGTGGGGCTGCGTAAAGGCTCCCCTGGGGAGTTCTCTTGTACCCAAAGCCTTCCTTTGGGGGCACTTTTGGATGGGAGAAAAGGGCTTGCAACGCTTTTTCTGGGGCCCGGTTTTTCAGTCTTCTCCCATGCCGGCTATGGCTATGTTTAGGGTTGCTCGGAAAAATCGAACCCGGAGGGTCCAGTTGCATGTGGGGCTGCGTAAAGGCTCCCCTGGGGAGTTCACTTGTACCCAAAGCCTTCCTTTGGGGGCACTTTTGGATGGGTAAAAAGGGTTCGCAACGCATTTCCTGGAGCCTGATTTTTCAGTCGTCTCCGATGACGGCTAGGGCTACGTTTAGGTTTGCTCAGGAACAGCGAACCCGGAGGGTCCAGTTGCATGTGGGGCTGCGTAAAGGCTCCCCTGGGGAGTTCTCTTGTACCCAAAGCATTCCTTTGGGGGCACTTTTGGATGGTCCAAAGGGGCTCGCAACGCATTTCCTGGGGCCTGATTTTTCAGTCGTCTTCGATGCCAGCTAGGGCTATGTTTAGGGATGCTCGGAAACAGCGAACCCGGAGGGTCCAGTTGCATGTGGGGCTGCGTAAAGGCTCCCCTGGGGAGTTATCTTTTACCCAAAGCCTTCCTTTGGGGGCACTTTTGGATGGGCGAAAAGGGCTCGCAACGCATTTCCTGGGTCCTGATTTTTCAGTCGTCTTCGATGCCGGCTAGGGCTATGTTTAGGGATGCTCGGAAACAGCGAACCCGGAGGGTCCAGTTGCATGTGGGGCTGCGTAAAGGCTCCCCTGGGGAGTTCACTTGTACCCAAAGCCTTCCTTTGGGGGCACTTTGGGATGGTCCAAAGGGGCTTGCAACGCATTTCCTGGGGCCTGATTTTTCACTCGTCTCCGATGACGGCTAGGGCTACGTTTAGGGTTGCTCAGGAACAGCGAACCCGGAGGGTCCATTTGCATGTGGGGCTGCGTAAAGGCTCCCCTGGGGAGTTCACTTGTACCCAAAGCTTTCCTTTGGGGGCACTTTGGGATGGTCCAAAGGGGCTGGCAACGCTTTTTCTGGGGCCCGGTTTTTCAGTCTTCTCGCATGCCGGCTAGTGATATGTTTAGGGTTGCTCGGAAGCAGCGAACCCGGAGGGTCCAGTTGCATGTGGGGCTGCGTAAAGGCTCCCCTGGGGAGTTCACTTGTACCCAAAGCCTTCCTTTGGGGGCACTTTTGGATGGGAGAAAAGGGTTCGCAACGCATTTCCTGGGGCCTGATTTTTCAGTCGTCTTCGATGCCGGCTAGGGCTATGTTTAGGGATGCTCGGAAACAGCGAACCCGGAGGGTCCAGTTGCATGTGGGGCTGCGTAAAGGCTCCCCTGGGGAGTTCTCTTGTACCCAAAGCCTTCCTTTGGGGGCACTTTGGGATGGTCCAAAGGGGCTCGCAACGCATTTCCTGGGGCCTGATTTTTCAGTCTTCTCCGATGACGGCTAGGGCTACGTTTAGGTTTGCTCAGGAACAGCGAACCCGGAGGGTCCAGTTGCATGTGGGGCTGCGTAAAGGCTCCCCTGGGAAGTTCTCTTGTACCCAAAGCCTTCCGTTGGGGGCTCGTTTGGATGGGCGAAAAGGGCTCGCAACGCATTTCCTGGGGCCTGATTTTTCAGTCGTCTTCGATGCCGGCTAGGGCTATGTTTAGGGATGCTCGGAAACAGCGAACCCGGAGGGTCCAGTTGCATGTGGGGCTGCGCAAAGGCTCCCCTGGGGAGTTCTCTTGTACCCAAAGCCTTCCTTTGGGGGCACTTTTGGATGGACCACAGGGGCTCGCAACGCATTTCCTGGGGCCTGATTTTTCAGTCGTATTTGATGCCGGCTAGGTCTATGTTTAGGGATGCTTGGAAAAATCGATCCCGGAGGGTCCAGTTGCATGTGGGGCTGCGTAAAGGCTCCCCTGGGGAGTTCTCTTGTACCCAAAGCCTTCCTTTGGGGGCACTTTTGGATGGGAGAAAAGGGCTTGCAACGCTTTTTCTGGGGCCCGGTTTTTCAGTCTTCTCCCATGCCGGCTATGGCTATGTTTAGGGTTGCTCGGAAAAATCGAACCCGGAGGGTCCAGTTGCATGTGGGGCTGCGTAAAGGCTCCCCTGGGGAGTTCACTTGTACCCAAAGCCTTCCTTTGGGGGCACTTTTGGATGGGTAAAAAGGGTTCGCAACGCATTTCCTGGGGCCTGATTTTTCAGTCGTCTCCGATGACGGCTAGGGCTACGTTTAGGTTTGCTCAGGAACAGCGAACCCGGAGGGTCCAGTTGCATGTGGGGCTGCGTAAAGGCTCCCCTGGGGAGTTCTCTTGTACCCAAAGCCTTCCTTTGGGGGCACTTTTGGATGGGCGAAAAGTGCTCGCAACGCATTTCCTGGGGCCTGATTTTTCAGTCGTCTTCGATGCTGGCTAGGGCTATGTTTAGGGATGCTCGGAAACAGCGAACCTGGAGGGTCCAGTTGCATGTGGGGCTGCGTAAAGGCTCCCCTGGGGAGTTCTCTTGTACCCAAAGCATTCCTTTGGGGGCACTTTTGGATGGTCCAAAGGGGCTCGCAACGCATTTCCTGGGGCCTGATTTTTCAGTCGTCTTCGATGCCAGCTAGGGCTATGTTTAGGGATGCTCGGAAACAGCGAACCCGGAGGGTCCTGTTGCATGTGGGGCTGCGTAAAGGCTCCCCTGGGGAGTTCTCTTGTACCCAAAGCCTTCCTTTGGGGGCACTTTGGGATGGTCCAAAGGGGCTCGCAACGCATTTCCTGGGGCCTGATTTTTCACTCGTCTCCGATGACGGCTAGGGCTACGTTTAGGGTTGCTCAGGAACAGCGAACCCGGAGGGTCCAGTTGCATGTGGGGCTGCGTAAAGGCTCCCCTGGGGAGTTCACTTGTACCCAAAGCCTTCCTTTGGGGGCAGTTTTGGATGGGTGAAAAGGGCTCGCAACGCATTTCCTGGGGCCTGATTTTTCAGTCGTCTTCGATGCCGGCTAGGGCTATGTTTAGGGATGCTCGGAAACAGCGAACCCGGAGGGTCCAGTTGCATGTGGGGCTGCGTAAAGGCTCCCCTGGGGAGTTCTCTTGTACCCAAAGCCTTCCTTTGGTGACACTTTTGGATGGTCCAAAGGGGCTTGCAACGCTTTCTCTGGGGCCCGGTTTTTCAGTCTTCTCGCATGCCGGCTAGGGCTATATTTAGGATTGCTCAGAAGTAGCAAACCCGGAGGGTCCAGTTGCATGTGGGGCTGCGTAAAGACTCCCCTGGGGAGTTATCTTTTACCCAAAGCCTTCCTTTGGGGGCACTTTTGGATGGGCGAAAAGGGCTCGCAGCGCATTTCCTGGGTCCTGATTTTTCAGTCGTCTTCGATGCCGGCTAGGGCTATGTTTAGGGATGCTCGGAAACAGCGAACCCGGAGGGTCCAGTTGCATGTGGGGCTGCGTAAAGGCTCCCCTGGGGAGTTCACTTGTACCCAAAGCCTTCCTTTGGGGGCACTTTCGGATGGTCCAAAGGGGCTTGCAACGCATTTCCTGGGGCCTGATTTTTCACTCGTCTCCGATGACGGCTAGGGCTACGTTTAGGTTTGCTCAGGAACAGCGAACCCGGAGGGTCCCTTTGCATGTGGGGCTGCGTAAAGGCTCCCCTGGGGAGTTCACTTGTACCCAAAGCTTTCCTTTGGGGGCACTTTGGGATGGTCCAAAGGGGCTGGCAACGCTTTTTCTGGGGCCCGGTTTTTCAGTCTTCTCGCATGCCGGCTAGTGATATGTTTAGGGTTGCTCGGAAACAGCGAACCCGGAGGGTCCAGTTGCATGTGGGGCTGCGTAAAGGCTCCCCTGGGGAGTTCACTTGTACCCAAAGCCTTCCTTTGGGGGCACTTTTGGATGGGTAAAAAGGGTTCGCAACGCATTTCCTGGAGCCTGATTTTTCAGTCGTCTCCGATGACGGCTAGGGCTACGTTTAGGTTTGCTCAGGAACAGCGAACCCGGAGGGTCCAGTTGCATGTGGGGCTGCGTAAAGGCTCCCCTGGGGAGTTCTCTTGTACCCAAAGCATTCCTTTGGGGGCACTTTTGGATGGTCCAAAGGGGCTCGCAACGCATTTCCTGGGGCCTGATTTTTCAGTCGTCTTCGATGCCAGCTAGGGCTATGTTTAGGGATGCTCGGAAACAGCGAACCCGGAGGGTCCAGTTGCATGTGGGGCTGCGTAAAGGCTCCCCTGGGGAGTTATCTTTTACCCAAAGCCTTCCTTTGGGGGCACTTTTGGATGGGCGAAAAGGGCTCGCAACGCATTTCCTGGGTCCTGATTTTTCAGTCGTCTTCGATGCCGGCTAGGGCTATGTTTAGGGATGCTCGGAAACAGCGAACCCGGAGGGTCCAGTTGCATGTGGGGCTGCGTAAAGGCTCCCCTGGGGAGTTCACTTGTACCCAAAGCCTTCCTTTGGGGGCACTTTGGGATGGTCCAAAGGGGCTTGCAACGCATTTCCTGGGGCCTGATTTTTCACTCGTCTCCGATGACGGCTAGGGCTACGTTTAGGGTTGCTCAGGAACAGCGAACCCGGAGGGTCCATTTGCATGTGGGGCTGCGTAAAGGCTCCCCTGGGGAGTTCACTTGTACCCAAAGCTTTCCTTTGGGGGCACTTTGGGATGGTCCAAAGGGGCTGGCAACGCTTTTTCTGGGGCCCGGTTTTTCAGTCTTCTCGCATGCCGGCTAGTGATATGTTTAGGGTTGCTCGGAAGCAGCGAACCCGGAGGGTCCAGTTGCATGTGGGGCTGCGTAAAGGCTCCCCTGGGGAGTTCACTTGTACCCAAAGCCTTCCTTTGGGGGCACTTTTGGATGGGAGAAAAGGGTTCGCAACGCATTTCCTGGGGCCTGATTTTTCAGTCGTCTTCGATGCCGGCTAGGGCTATGTTTAGGGATGCTCGGAAACAGCGAACCCGGAGGGTCCAGTTGCATGTGGGGCTGCGTAAAGGCTCCCCTGGGGAGTTCTCTTGTACCCAAAGCCTTCCTTTGGGGGCACTTTGGGATGGTCCAAAGGGGCTCGCAACGCATTTCCTGGGGCCTGATTTTTCAGTCTTCTCCGATGACGGCTAGGGCTACGTTTAGGTTTGCTCAGGAACAGCGAACCCGGAGGGTCCAGTTGCATGTGGGGCTGCGTAAAGGCTCCCCTGGGAAGTTCTCTTGTACCCAAAGCCTTCCGTTGGGGGCTCGTTTGGATGGGCGAAAAGGGCTCGCAACGCATTTCCTGGGGCCTGATTTTTCAGTCGTCTTCGATGCCGGCTAGGGCTATGTTTAGGGATGCTCGGAAACAGCGAACCCGGAGGGTCCAGTTGCATGTGGGGCTGCGCAAAGGCTCCCCTGGGGAGTTCTCTTGTACCCAAAGCCTTCCTTTGGGGGCACTTTTGGATGGACCACAGGGGCTCGCAACGCATTTCCTGGGGCCTGATTTTTCAGTCGTATTTGATGCCGGCTAGGTCTATGTTTAGGGATGCTTGGAAAAATCGATCCCGGAGGGTCCAGTTGCATGTGGGGCTGCGTAAAGGCTCCCCTGGGGAGTTCTCTTGTACCCAAAGCCTTCCTTTGGGGGCACTTTTGGATGGGAGAAAAGGGCTTGCAACGCTTTTTCTGGGGCCCGGTTTTTCAGTCTTCTCCCATGCCGGCTATGGCTATGTTTAGGGTTGCTCGGAAAAATCGAACCCGGAGGGTCCAGTTGCATGTGGGGCTGCGTAAAGGCTCCCCTGGGGAGTTCACTTGTACCCAAAGCCTTCCTTTGGGGGCACTTTTGGATGGGTAAAAAGGGTTCGCAACGCATTTCCTGGGGCCTGATTTTTCAGTCGTCTCCGATGACGGCTAGGGCTACGTTTAGGTTTGCTCAGGAACAGCGAACCCGGAGGGTCCAGTTGCATGTGGGGCTGCGTAAAGGCTCCCCTGGGGAGTTCTCTTGTACCCAAAGCCTTCCTTTGGGGGCACTTTTGGATGGGCGAAAAGTGCTCGCAACGCATTTCCTGGGGCCTGATTTTTCAGTCGTCTTCGATGCTGGCTAGGGCTATGTTTAGGGATGCTCGGAAACAGCGAACCTGGAGGGTCCAGTTGCATGTGGGGCTGCGTAAAGGCTCCCCTGGGGAGTTCTCTTGTACCCAAAGCATTCCTTTGGGGGCACTTTTGGATGGTCCAAAGGGGCTCGCAACGCATTTCCTGGGGCCTGATTTTTCAGTCGTCTTCGATGCCAGCTAGGGCTATGTTTAGGGATGCTCGGAAACAGCGAACCCGGAGGGTCCTGTTGCATGTGGGGCTGCGTAAAGGCTCCCCTGGGGAGTTCTCTTGTACCCAAAGCCTTCCTTTGGGGGCACTTTGGGATGGTCCAAAGGGGCTCGCAACGCATTTCCTGGGGCCTGATTTTTCACTCGTCTCCGATGACGGCTAGGGCTACGTTTAGGGTTGCTCAGGAACAGCGAACCCGGAGGGTCCAGTTGCATGTGGGGCTGCGTAAAGGCTCCCCTGGGGAGTTCACTTGTACCCAAAGCCTTCCTTTGGGGGCAGTTTTGGATGGGTGAAAAGGGCTCGCAACGCATTTCCTGGGGCCTGATTTTTCAGTCGTCTTCGATGCCGGCTAGGGCTATGTTTAGGGATGCTCGGAAACAGCGAACCCGGAGGGTCCAGTTGCATGTGGGGCTGCGTAAAGGCTCCCCTGGGGAGTTCTCTTGTACCCAAAGCCTTCCTTTGGTGACACTTTTGGATGGTCCAAAGGGGCTTGCAACGCTTTCTCTGGGGCCCGGTTTTTCAGTCTTCTCGCATGCCGGCTAGGGCTATATTTAGGATTGCTCAGAAGTAGCAAACCCGGAGGGTCCAGTTGCATGTGGGGCTGCGTAAAGACTCCCCTGGGGAGTTATCTTTTACCCAAAGCCTTCCTTTGGGGGCACTTTTGGATGGGCGAAAAGGGCTCGCAGCGCATTTCCTGGGTCCTGATTTTTCAGTCGTCTTCGATGCCGGCTAGGGCTATGTTTAGGGATGCTCGGAAACAGCGAACCCGGAGGGTCCAGTTGCATGTGGGGCTGCGTAAAGGCTCCCCTGGGGAGTTCACTTGTACCCAAAGCCTTCCTTTGGGGGCACTTTCGGATGGTCCAAAGGGGCTTGCAACGCATTTCCTGGGGCCTGATTTTTCACTCGTCTCCGATGACGGCTAGGGCTACGTTTAGGTTTGCTCAGGAACAGCGAACCCGGAGGGTCCCTTTGCATGTGGGGCTGCGTAAAGGCTCCCCTGGGGAGTTCACTTGTACCCAAAGCTTTCCTTTGGGGGCACTTTGGGATGGTCCAAAGGGGCTGGCAACGCTTTTTCTGGGGCCCGGTTTTTCAGTCTTCTCGCATGCCGGCTAGTGATATGTTTAGGGTTGCTCGGAAGCAGCGAACCCGGAGGGTCCAGTTGCATGTGGGGCTGCGTAAAGGCTCCCCTGGGGAGTTCACTTGTACCCAAAGCCTTCCTTTGGGGGCACTTTTGGATGGGAGAAAAGGGTTCGCAACGCATTTCCTGGGGCCTGATTTTTCAGTCGTCTTCGATGCCGGGTAGGGCTATGTTTAGGGATGCTCGGAAACAGCGAACCCGGAGGGTCCAGTTGCATGTGGGGCTGCGTAAAGGCTCCCCTGGGGAGTTCTCTTGTACCCAAAGCCTTCCTTTGGGGGCACTTTGGGATGGTCCAAAGGGGCTCGCAACGCATTTCCTGGGGCCTGATTTTTCAGTCTTCTCCGATGACGGCTAGGGCTACGTTTAGGTTTGCTCAGGAACAGCGAACCCGGAGGGTCCAGTTGCATGTGGGGCTGCGTAAAGGCTCCCCTGGGGAGTTCTCTTGTACCCAAAGCCTTCCTTTGGGGGTCTTTTGGATGGGCGAAAAGGGCTCGCAACGCATTTCCTGGGGCCTGATTTTTCAGTCGTCTTCGATGCCGGCTAGGGCTATGTTTAGGGATGCTCGGAAACAGCGAACCCGGAGGGTCCAGTTGCATGTGGGGCTGCGTAAAGGCTCCCCTGGGGAGTTCTCTTGTACCCAAAGCCTTCCTTTGGGGGCACTTTTGGATGGGCAAAAAGGTCTCGCAGCGCATTTCCTGGGTCCTGATTTTTCACTCGTCTCCGATGCCGGCTAGGGCTATGTTTAGGGATGCTCGGAAACAGCGAACCCGGAGGGTCCAGTTGCATGTGGGGCTGCGTAAAGGCTCCCCTGGGGAGTTCACTTGTACCCAAAGCCTTCCTCTGGGGGCACTTTGGGATGGTCCAAAGGGGCTTGCAACGCATTTCCTGGGGCCTGATTTTTCACTCGTCTCCGATGACGGCTAGGGCTACGTTTAGGGTTGCTCAGGAACAGCGAACCCGGAGGGTCCATTTGCATGTGTGGCTGCGTAAAGGCTCCCGTGGGGAGTTCTCTTGTACCCAAAGCTTTCCTTTGGGGGCACTTTGGGATGGTCCAAAGGGGCTGGCAACGCTTTTTCTGGGGCCCGGTTTTTCAGTCTTCTCGCATGCCGGCTAGTGATATGTTTAGGGTTGCTCGGAAGCAGCGAACCCGGAGAGTCCAGTTGCATGTGGGGCTGCGTAAAGGCTCCCCTGGGGAGTTCACTTGTACCCAAAGCCTTCCTTTGGGGGCACTTTTGAATGGGAGAAAAGGGCTCGCAACGCATTTCCTGGGGCCTGATTTTTCAGTCATCTTCGATGCCGGCTAGGGCTATGTTTAGGGATGCTCGGAAACAGCGAACCCGGAGGGTCCAGTTGCATGTGGGGCTGCCTAAAGGCTCCCCTGGGGAGTTCTCTTGTACCCAAAGCCTTCCTTTGGGGGCACTTTGGGATGGTCCAAAGGGGCTCGCAACGCATTTCCTGGGGCCTGATTTTTCAGTCTTCTCCGATGACGGCTAGGGCTACGTTTAGGTTTGCTCAGGAACAGCAAACCCGGAGGGTCCAGTTGCATGTGGGGCTGCGTAAAGGCTCCCCTGGGGAGTTCTCTTGTACCCAAAGCCTTCCTTTGGGGGCACTTTTGGATGGGCGAAAAGGGCTCGCAACGCATTTCCTGGGGCCTGATTTTTCAGTCGTCTTCGATGCCGGCTAGGGCTATGTTTAGGGATGCTCGGAAACAGCGAACCCGGAGGGTCCAGTTGCATGTGGGGCTGCGTAAAGGCTCCCCTGGGGAGTTCTCTTGTACCCAAAGCCTTCCTTTGGGGGCACTTTTGAATGGGAGAAAAGGGCTCGCAACGCATTTCCTGGGGCCTGATTTTTCAGTCATCTTCGATGCCGGCTAGGGCTATATTTAGGGATGCTCGGAAACAGCGAACCCGGAGGGTCCAGTTGCATGTGGGGCTGCGTAAAGGCTCCCCTGGGGAGTTCACTTGTACCCAAAGCCTTCCTTTGGGGGCAGTTTTGGATGGGTGAAAAGATCTCGGAACGCATTTCCTGGGGCCTGATTTTTCAGTCGTCTTCGATGCCGGCTAGGGCTATGTTTAGGGATGCTCGGAAACAGCGAACCCGGAGGGTCCAGTTGCATGTGGGGCTGCGTAAAGGCTCCCCTGGGGAGTTCACTTGTACCCAAAGCCTTCCTTTGGGGGCACTTTGGGATGGTCCAAAGGGGCTTGCAATGTATTTCCTGGGGCCTGATTTTTCACTCGTCTCCGATGACGGCTAGGGCTACGTTTAGGTTTGCTCAGGAACAGCGAACCCGGAGGGTCCAGTTGCATGTGGGGCTGCGTAAAGGCTCCCCTGGGGAGTTCTCTTGTACCCAAAGCCTTCCTTTGGGGGCACTTTTGGATGGGCAAAAAGGGCTCGCAGCGCATTTCCTGGGTCCTGATTTTTCACTCGTCTCCGATGCCGGCTAGGGCTATGTTTAGGGATGCTCGGAAACAGCGAACCCGGAGGGTCCAGTTGCATGTGGGGCTGCGTAAAGGCTCCCCTGGGGAGTTCACTTGTACCCAAAGCCTTCCTCTGGGGGCACTTTGGGATGGTCCAAAGGGGCTTGCAACGCATTTCCTGGGGCCTGATTTTTCACTCGTCTCCGATGACGGCTAGGGCTACGTTTAGGGTTGCTCAGGAACAGCGAACCCGGAGGGTCCATTTGCATGTGGGGCTGCGTAAAGGCTCCCCTGGGGAGTTCTCTTGTACCCAAAGCTTTCCTTTGGGGGCACTTTGGGATGGTCCAAAGGGGCTGGCAACGCTTTTTCTGGGGCCCGGTTTTTCAGTCTTCTCGCATGCCGGCTAGTGATATGTTTAGGGTTGCTCGGAAGCAGCGAACCCGGAGAGTCCAGTTGCATGTGGGGCTGCGTAAAGGCTCCCCTGGGGAGTTCACTTGTACCCAAAGCCTTCCTTTGGGGGCACTTTTGGATGGGAGAAAAGGGCTCGCAACGCATTTCCTGGGGCCTGATTTTTCAGTCGCCTTGATGCCGGCTAGGGCTATGTTTAGGGATGCTCGGAAACAGCGAACCCGGAGGGTCCAGTTGCATGTGGGGCTGCCTAAAGGCTCCCCTGGGGAGTTCTCTTGTACCCAAAGCCTTCCTTTGGGGGCACTTTGGGATGGTCCAAAGGGGCTCGCAACGCATTTCCTGGGGCCTGATTTTTCAGTCTTCTCCGATGACGGCTAGGGCTACGTTTAGGTTTGCTCAGGAACAGCAAACCCGGAGGGTCCAGTTGCATGTGGGGCTGCGTAAAGGCTCCCCTGGGGAGTTCTCTTGTACCCAAAGCCTTCCTTTGGGGGCACTTTTGGATGGGCGAAAAGGGCTCGCAACGCATTTCCTGGGGCATGATTTTTCAGTCGTCTTCGATGCCGGCTAGGGCTATGTTTAGGGATGCTCGGAAACAGCGAACCCGGAGGGTCCAGTTGCATGTGGGGCTGCGTAAAGGCTCCCCTGGGGAGTTCTCTTGTACCCAAAGCCTTCCTTTGGGGGCACTTTTGAATGGGAGAAAAGGGCTCGCAACGCATTTCCTGGGGCCTGATTTTTCAGTCATCTTCGATGCCGGCTAGGGCTATGTTTAGGGATGCTCGGAAACAGCGAACCCGGAGGGTCCAGTTGCATGTGGGGCTGCGTAAAGGCTCCCCTGGGGAGTTCACTTGTACCCAAAGCCTTCCTTTGGGGGCACTTTTGGATGGGTGAAAAGGTCTCGGAACGCATTTCCTGGGGCCTGATTTTTCAGTCGTCTTCGATGCCGGCTAGGGCTATGTTTAGGGATGCTCGGAAACAGCGAACCCGGAGGGTCCAGTTGCATGTGGGGCTGCGTAAAGGCTCCCCTGGGGAGTTCACTTGTACCCAAAGCCTTCCTTTGGGGGCACTTTGGGATGGTCCAAAGGGGCTTGCAATGTATTTCCTGGGGCCTGATTTTTCACTCGTCTCCGATGACGGCTAGGGCTACGTTTAGGTTTGCTCAGGAACAGCGAACCCGGAGGGTCCAGTTGCATGTGGGGCTGCGTAAAGGCTCCCCTGGGGAGTTCTCTTGTACCCAAAGCCTTCCTTTGGGGGCACTTTGGGATGGTCCAAAGGGGCTCGCAACGCATTTCCTGGGGCCTGATTTTTCAGTCGTCTTCGATGCCGGCTAGGGCTATGTTTAGGGATGCTCGGAAACAGCGAACCCGGAGGGTCCAGTTGCATGTGGGGCTGCGTAAAGGCTCCCCTGGGGAGTTCACTTGTACCCAAAGCCTTCCTTTGGGGGCACTTTTGGATGGTCCAAAGGGGCTTGCAATGCATTTCCTGGGGCCTGATTTTTCACTCGTCTCCGATGACGGCTAGGGCTACGTTTAGGTTTGCTCAGGAACAGCGAACCCGGAGGGTCCAGTTGCATGTGGGGCTGCGTAAAGGCTCCCCTGGGGAGTTCTCTTGTACCCAAAGCCTTCCTTTGGGGGCACTTTTGGATGGGCGAAAAGGGCTCGCAACGCATTTCCTGGGGCCTGATTTTTCAGTCGTCTCCGATGCCGGCTAGGGCTATGTTTAGGGATGCTCGGAAACAGCGAACCCGGAGGGTCCAGTTGCATGTGGGGCTGCGTAAAGGCTCCCCTGGGGAGTTCACTTGTACCAAAAGCCTTCCTTTGGGGGCACTTTGGGATGGTCCAAAGGGGCTCGCAACGCATTTCCTGGGGCCTGATTTTTAACTCGTCTTCGATGCCGGCTAGGGCTATGTTTAGGGATGCTCGGAAACTGCGAACCCGGAGGGTCCAGTTGCATGTGGGGCTGCGTAAAGGCTCCCCTGGGGAGTTCTCTTGTACCCAAAGCCTTCCTTTGGGGGCACTTTTGGATGGTCCAAAGGGGCTTGCAATGCATTTCTTGGGGCCTGATTTTTCACTCGTCTCCGATGACGGCTAGGGCTACGTTTAGGTTTGCTCAGGAACAGCGAACCCGGAGGGTCCAGTTGCATGTGGGGCTGCGTAAAGGCTCCCCTGGGGAGTTCACTTGTACCCAAAGCCTTCCTTTGGGGGCACTTTTGGATGGGCGAAAAGGGCTCGCAACGCATTTCCTGGGGCCTGATTTTTCAGTCGTCTTCGATGCCGGCTAGGGCTATGTTTAGGGATGCTCGGAAACAGCGAACCCGGAGGGTCCAGTTGCATGTGGGGCTGCGTAAAGGCTCCCCTGGGGAGTTCTCTTGTACCCAAAGCCTTCCTTTGGGGGCACTTTTGGATGGGCGAAAAGGGCTCGCAACGCATTTCCTGGGGCCTGATTTTTCAGTCATCTTCGATGCCGGCTAGGGCTATGTTTAGGGATGCTCGGAAACAGCGAACCCGGAGGGTCCAGTTGCATGTGGGGCTGCGTAAAGGCTCCCCTGGGGAGTTCACTTGTACCCAAAGCCTTCCTTTGGGGGCACTTTTGGATGGGTGAAAAGGTCTCGGAACGCATTTCCTGGGGCCTGATTTTTCAGTCGTCTTCGATGCTGGCTAGGGCTATGTTTAGGGATGCTCGGAAACAGCGAACCCGGAGGGTCCAGTTGCATGTGGGGCTGCGTAAAGGCTCCCCTGGGGAGTTCACTTGTACCCAAAGCCTTCCTTTGGGGGCACTTTTGGATGGTCCAAAGGGGCTTGCAATGCATTTCCTGGGGCCTGATTTTTCACTCGTCTCTGATGACGGCTAGGGCTACGTTTAGGTTTGCTCAGGAACAGCGAACCCGGAGGGTCCAGTTGCATGTGGGGCTGCGTAAAGGCTCCCCTGGGGAGTTCTCTTGTACCCAAAGCCTTCCGTTGGGGGCTCGTTTGGATGGGCGAAAAGGGCTCGCAACGCATTTCCTGGGGCCTGATTTTTCAGTCGTCTTCTCCCATGCCGGCTAGGGCTATGTTTAGGGATGCTCGGAAACAGCGAACCCGGAGGGTCCAGTTGCATGTGGGGCTGCGTAAAGGCTCCCCTGGGGAGTTCACTTGTACCCAAAGCCTTCCTTTGGGGGCACTTTGGGATGGTCCAAAGGGGCTCGCAACGCATTTCCTGGGGCCTGATTTTTCACTCGTCTTCGATGCCGGCTAGGGCTATGTTTAGGGATGCTCGGAAACTGCGAACCCGGAGGGTCCAGTTGCATGTGGGGCTGCGTAAAGGCTCCCCTGGGGAGTTCTCTTGTACCCAAAGCCTTCCTTTGGGGGCACTTTTGGATGGTCCAAAGGGGCTTGCAATGCATTTCTTGGGGCCTGATTTTTCACTCGTCTCCGATGACGGCTAGGGCTACGTTTAGGTTTGCTCAGGAACAGCGAACCCGGAGGGTCCAGTTGCATGTGGGGCTGCGTAAAGGCTCCCCTGGGGAGTTCACTTGTACCCAAAGCCTTCCTTTGGGGGCACTTTTGGATGGGCGAAAAGGGCTCGCAACGCATTTCCTGGGGCCTGATTTTTCAGTCGTCTTCGATGCCGGCTAGGGCTATGTTTAGGGATGCTCGGAAACAGCGAACCCGGAGGGTCCAGTTGCATGTGGGGCTGCGTAAAGGCTCCCCTGGGGAGTTCTCTTGTACCCAAAGCCTTCCTTTGGGGGCACTTTTGGATGGGCGAAAAGGGCTCGCAACGCATTTCCTGGGGCCTGATTTTTCAGTCATCTTCGATGCCGGCTAGGGCTATGTTTAGGGATGCTCGGAAACAGCGAACCCGGAGGGTCCAGTTGCATGTGGGGCTGCGTAAAGGCTCCCCTGGGGAGTTCACTTGTACCCAAAGCCTTCCTTTGGGGGCACTTTTGGATGGGTGAAAAGGTCTCGGAACGCATTTCCTGGGGCCTGATTTTTCAGTCGTCTTCGATGCCGGCTAGGGCTATGTTTAGGGATGCTCGGAAGCAGCGAACCCGGAGGGTCCAGTTGCATGTGGGGCTGCGTAAAGGCTCCCCTGGGGAGTTCACTTGTACCCAAAGCCTTCCTTTGGGGGCACTTTTGGATGGTCCAAAGGGGCTTGCAATGCATTTCCTGGGGCCTGATTTTTCACTCGTCTCCGATGACGGCTAGGGCTACGTTTAGGTTTGCTCAGGAACAGCAAACCCGGAGGGTCCAGTTGCATGTGGGGCTGCGTAAAGGCTCCCCTGGGGAGTTCTCTTGTACCCAAAGCCTTCCGTTGGGGGCTCGTTTGGATGGGCGAAAAGGGCTCGCAACGCATTTCCTGGGGCCTGATTTTTCAGTCGTCTTCTCCCATGCCGGCTAGGGCTATGTTTAGGGATGCTCGGAAACAGCGAACCTGGAGGGTCCAGTTGCATGTGGGGCTGCGTAAAGGCTCCCCTGGGGAGTTCACTTGTACCCAAAGCCTTCCTTTGGTGACACTTTTGGATGGGAGAAAAGGGCTTGCAACCCTTTTTCTGGGGCCGGTTTTTCAGTCTTCTCCCATGCCGGCTAGGGCTATGTTTAGGGATGCTCGGAAACAGCGAACCCGGAGGGTCCAGTTGCATGTGGGGCTGCGTAAAGGCTCCCCTGGGGAGTTCTCTTGTACCCAAAGCCTTCCTTTGGGGGCACTTTTGGATGGTCCAAAGGGGCTTGCAACGCATTTCCTGGGGCCTAATTTTTCACTCGTCTCCGATGACGGCTAGGGCTACGTTTAGGGTTGCTCAGGAACAGCGAAACCGGAGTGTCCATTTGCATGTGGGGCTGCGTAAAGGCTCCCCTGGGGAGTTCACTTGTACCCAAAGCTTTCCTTTGGGGGCACTTTGGGATGGTCCAAAGGGGCTCGCAACGCTTTTTCTGGGGCCCGGTTTTTCAGTCTTCTCGCATGCCGGCTAGTGATATGTTTAGGGTTGCTCGGAAGCAGCGAACCCGGAGGGTCCAGTTGCATGTGGGGCTGCGTAAAGGCTCCCCTGGGGAGTTCACTTGTACCCAAAGCCTTCCTTTGGGGGCACTTTTGGATGGGAGAAAAGGGCTCGCAACGCATTTCCTGGGGCCTGATTTTTCAGTCGTCTTCGATGCTGGCTAGGGCTATGTTTAGGGATGCTCGGAAACAGCGAACCCGGAGGGTCCAGTTGCATGTGGGGCTGCGTAAAGGCTCCCCTGGGGAGTTCTCTTGTACCCAAAGCCTTCCTTTGGGGGCACTTTGGGATGGTCCAAAGGGGCTCGCAACGCATTTCCTGGGGCCTGATTTTTCAGTCTTCTCCGATGACGGCTAGGGCTACGTTTAGGTTTGCTCAGGAACAGCGAACCCGGAGGGTCCAGTTGCATGTGGGGCTGCGTAAAGGCTCCCCTGGGGAGTTCTCTTGTACCCAAAGCCTTCCTTTGGGGGCACTTTTGGATGGGCAAAAAGGGCTCGCAACGCATTTCCTGGGGCCTGATTTTTCACTCGTCTTCGATGCCGGCTAGGGTTATGTTTAGGGATGCTTGGAAACAGCCAACCAGGAGGGTCCAGTTGCATGTGGGGCTGCATAAAGGCTCCCCTGGGGAGTTCACTTGTACCCAAAGCCTTCCTTTGGTGACACTTTTGGATGGTCCAATGGGGCTTGCAACGCTTTTTCTGGGGCCCGGTTTTTCAGTCGTCTCCGATGACGTCTAGGGCTACGTTTAGGTTTGCTCAGGAACAGCGAACCCGGAGGGTCCATTTGCATGTGGGGCTGCGTAAAGGTTCCCCTGGGGAGTTCTCTTGTACGCAAAGCCTTCCTTTGGGGGCACTTTTGGATGGGCGAAAAGGGCTCGCAACGCATTTCCTGGGGCCTGATTTTTCAGTCGTCTTCGATGTCGTCTAGGACTATCTTTAGGGATGCTCGGAAACAGCGAACCCGGAGGGTCCAGTTGCATGTGGGGCTGCGTAAAGGCTCCCCTGGGGAGTTCACTTGTACCCAAAGCCTTCCTTTGGGGGCACTTTGGGATGGGTGAAAAGGGCTCGCAACGCATTTCCTGGGGCCTGATTTTTCACTCGTCTCCGATGACAGCTAGTGCTATGTTTAGGTTTGCTCAGGAACAGCGAACCCGGAGGGTCCAGTTGCATGTGGGGCTGCGTAAAGGATCCCCTGGGGAGTTCACTTGTTACCAAAGCCTTCCTTTGGGGGCACTTTGGGATGGTCCAAAGGGGCTCGCAACGCATTTCCTGGGGCCTGATTTTTCACTCGTCTCCTATGACGGCTAGGGCTACGTTTAGCTTTGCTCAGGAACAGCGAACCCGGAGGGTCCAGTTGCATGTGGGGCTGCGTAAAGGCTCCCCTGGGGAGTTCTCTTGTACCCAAAGCCTTCCTTTGGGGGCACTTTTGGATGGTCCAAAGGGGCTCGCAACGCATTTCCTGGGCCCTGATTTTTCACTCGTCTCCGATGACGGCTAGGGCTACGTTTAGGGTTGCTCAGGAACAGCGAACCCGGAGGGTCCAGTTGCATGTGGGGCTGCGTAAAGGCTCCCCTGGGGAGTTCACTTGTACCCAAAGCCTTCCTTTGGG
This sequence comes from Anas platyrhynchos, assembly GCF_047663525.1. Classification (NCBI taxonomy): domain Eukaryota; kingdom Metazoa; phylum Chordata; class Aves; order Anseriformes; family Anatidae; genus Anas; species Anas platyrhynchos. The sequence continues at coordinate 27,453 of NC_092617.1, read as the reverse complement.
GGCACTTTGGGATGGTCCAAAGGGGCTTGCAACGCTTTCTATGGGGCCCGGTTTTTCAGTCTTCTCGCATGCCGGCTAGGGCTATATTTAGGGTTGCTCGGAAGTAGCAAACCCGGAGGGTCCAGTTGCATGTGGGGCTGCGTAAAGGCTCCCCTGGGGAGTTCACTTGTACCCAAAGCCTTCCTTTGGGGGCACTTTTGGATGGGCAAAAAGGGCTCGCAGCGCATTTCCTGGGTCCTGATTTTTCAGTCGTCTTCGATGCCGGCTAGGGCTATGTTTAGGGATGCTCGGAAACAGCGAACCCGGAGGGTCCAGTTGCATGTGGGGCTGCGTAAAGGCTCCCCTGGGGAGTTCACTTGTACCCAAAGCCTTCCTCTGGGGGCACTTTGGGATGGTCCAAAGGGGCTTGCAACGCATTTCCTGGGGCCTGATTTTTCACTCGTCTCCGATGACGGCTAGGGCTACGTTTAGGGTTGCTCAGGAACAGCGAACCCGGAGGGTCCATTTGCATGTGGGGCTGCGTAAAGGCTCCCCTGGGGAGTTCTCTTGTACCCAAAGCTTTCCTTTGGGGGCACTTTGGGATGGTCCAAAGGGGCTGGCAACGCTTTTTCTGGGGCCCGGTTTTTCAGTCTTCTCGCATGCCGGCTAGTGATATGTTTAGGGTTGCTCGGAAGCAGCGAACCCGGAGGGTCCAGTTGCATGTGGGGCTGCGTAAAGGCTCCCCTGGGGAGTTCACTTGTACCCAAAGCCTTCCTTTGGGGGCACTTTGGGATGGTCCAAAGGGGCTCGCAACGCATTTCCTGGGGCCTGATTTTTCAGTCGTCTTCGATGCCGGCTAGGGCTATGTTTAGGGATGCTCAGAAACAGCGAACCCGGAGGGTCCAGTTGCATGTGGGGCTGCGTAAAGGCTCCCCTGGGGAGTTCTCTTGTACCCAAAGCCTTCCTTTGGGGGCACTTTTGGATGGGCGAAAAGGGCTCGCAACGCATTTCCTGGGGCCTGATTTTTCAGTCGTCTTCGATGTCGTCTAGGGCTATGTATAGGGATGCTCGGAAACAGCGAACCCGGAGGGTCCAGTTGCATGTGGGGCTGCGTAAAGGCTCCCCTGGGGAGTTCTCTTGTACCCAAAGCCTTCCTTTGGGGGCACTTTTGGATGGTCCAAAGGGGCTCGCAACGCATTTCCTGGGGCCTGATTTTTCATTCGTCTCCGATGACGGCTAGGGCTACGTTTAGGTTTGCTCAGGAACAGCGAACCCGGAGGGTCCAGTTGCATGTGGGGCTGCGTAAAGGCTCCCCTGGGGAGTTCTCTTGTACCCAAAGCCTTCCTTTGGGGGCACTTTTGGATGGGCGAAAAGGGCTCGCAATGCATTTCCTGGGGCCTGATTTTTCAGTCGTCTCCGATGCCGGCTAGGGCTATGTTTAGGGATGCTCGGAAACAGCGAACCCGGAGGGTCCAGTTGCATGTGGGGCTGCGTAAAGGCTCCCCTGGGGAGTTCACTTGTACCCAAAGCCTTCCTTTGGGGGCACTTTTGGATGGGTGAAAAGGTCTAGGAACGCATTTCCTGGGGCCTGATTTTTCAGTCATCTTCGATGCCGGCTAGGGCTATGTTTAGGGATGCTCGGAAACAGCGAACCCGGAGGGTCCAGTTGCATGTGGGGCTGCGTAAAGGCTCCCCTGGGGAGTTCACTTGTACCCAAAGCCTTCCTTTGGGGGCACTTTGGGATGGTCCAAAGGGGCTTGCAATGCATTTCCTGGGGCCTGATTTTTCACTCGTCTCCGATGACGGCTAGGGCTACGTTTTGGGTTGCTCAGGAACAGCGAACCCGGAGGGTCCAGTTGCATGTGGGGCTGCGTAAAGGCTCCCCTGGGGAGTTCTCTTGTACCCAAAGCCTTCCTTTGGGGGCACTTTTGGATGGGCGAAAAGGGCTCGCAACGCATTTCCTGGGGCCTGATTTTTCAGTCGTCTCCGATGCCGGCTAGGGATATGTTTAGGGATGCTCGGAAACAGCGAACCCGGAGGGTCCAGTTGCATGTGGGGCTGCGTAAAGGCTCCCCTGGGGAGTTCACTTGTACCCAAAGCCTTCCTTTGGGGGCACTTTGGGATGGTCCAAAGGGGCTCGCAACGCATTTCCTGGGGCCTGATTTTTCACTCGTCTTCGATGCCGGCTAGGGCTATGTTTAGGGATGCTCGGAAACAGCGAACCCGGAGGGTCCAGTTGCATGTGGGGCTGCGTAAAGGCTCCCCTGGGGAGTTCTCTTGTACCCAAAGCCTTCCTTTGGGGGCACTTTTGGATGGTCCAAAGGGGCTTGCAATGCATTTCTTGGGGCCTGATTTTTCACTCGTCTCCGAGAACGGCTAGGGCTACGTTTAGGTTTGCTCAGGAACAGCGAACCCGGAGGGTCCAGTTGCATGTGGGGCTGCGTAAAGGCTCCCCTGGGGAGTTCACTTGTACCCAAAGCCTTCCTTTGGGGGCACTTTTGGATGGGCGAAAAGGGCTCGCAACGCATTTCCTGGGGCCTGATTTTTCAGTCGTCTTCGATGCCGGCTAGGGCTATGTTTAGGGATGCTCGGAAACAGCGAACCCGGAGGGTCCAGTTGCATGTGGGGCTGCGTAAAGGCTCCCCTGGGGAGTTCTCTTGTACCCAAAGCCTTCCTTTGGGGGCACTTTTGGATGGGCGAAAAGGGCTCGCAACGCATTTCCTGGGGCCTGATTTTTCAGTCATCTTCGATGCCGGCTAGGGCTATGTTTAGGGATGCTCGGAAACAGCGAACCCGGAGGGTCCAGTTGCATGTGGGGCTGCGTAAAGGCTCCCCTGGGGAGTTCTCTTGTACCCAAAGCCTTCCTTTGGGGGCACTTTTGGATGGGTGAAAAGGGCTCGCAACGCATTTCCTGGGGCCTGATTTTTCAGTCGTCTTCGATGCTGGCTAGGGCTATGTTTAGGGATGCTCGGAAACAGCGAACCCGGAGGGTCCAGTTGCATGTGGGGCTGCGTAAAGGCTCCCCTGGGGAGTTCACTTGTACCCAAAGCCTTCCTTTGGGGGCACTTTTGGATGGTCCAAAGGGGCTTGCAATGCATTTCCTGGGGCCTGATTTTTCACTCGTCTCCGATGACGGCTAGGGCTACGTTTAGGTTTGCTCAGGAACAGCGAACCCGTAGGGTCCAGTTGCATGTGGGGCTGCGTAAAGGCTCCCCTGGGGAGTTCTCTTGTACCCAAAGCCTTCCGTTGGGGGCTCGTTTGGATGGGCGAAAAGGGCTCGCAACGCATTTCCTGGGGCCTGATTTTTCAGTCGTCTTCTCCCATGTCGGCTAGGGCTATGTTTAGGGATGCTCGGAAACAGCGAACCCGGAGGGTCCAGTTGCATGTGGGGCTGCGTAAAGGCTCCCCTGGGGAGTTCACTTGTACCCAAAGCCTTCCTTTGGTGACACTTTTGGATGGGAGAAAAGAGCTTGCAACCCTTTTTCTGGGGCCCGGTTTTTCAGTCTTCTCCCATGCCGGCTAGGGCTATGTTTAGGGATGCTTGGAAAAATCGAACCCGGAGGGTCCAGTTGCATGTGGGGCTGCGTTAAGGCTCCCCTGGGGAGTTCTCTTGTACCCAAAGCCTTCCTTTGGGGGCACTTTTGGATGGGCAAAAAGGGCTCGCAACGCATTTCCTGGGGCCTGATTTTTCACTCGTCTCCGAAGACGGCTAGGGCTACGTTTAGGTTTGCTCAGGAACAGCGAACCCGGAGGGTCCAGTTGCATGTGGGGCTGCGTAAAGGCTCCCCTGGGGAGTTCTCTTGTACCCAAAGCCTTCCTTTGGGGGCACTTTGGGATGGTCCAAAGGGGCTCGCAACGCATTTCCTGGGGCCTGATTTTTCAGTCGTCTTCGATGCCGGCTAGGGCTATGTTTAGGGATGCTCGGAAACAGCGAACCCGGAGGGTCCAGTTGCATGTGGGGCTGCGTAAAGGCTCCCCTGGGGAGTTCTCTTGTACCCAAAGCCTTCCTTTGGGGGCAGTTTTGGATGGGCGAAAAGGGCTCGCAATGCATTTCCTGGGGCCTGATTTTTCAGTCGTCTCCGATGCCGGCTAGGGCTATGTTTAGGGATGCTCGGATACAGCGAACCCGGAGGGTCCAGTTGCATGTGTGTCTGCATAAAGGCTCCCCTGGGGAGTTCACTTGTACCCAAAGCCTTCCTTTGGGGGCACTTTGGGATGGTTCAAAGGGGCTTGCAACGCATTTCCTGGGGCCTGATTTTTCACTCGTCTCCGATGACGGCTAGGGCTACGTTTAGGGTTGCTCAGGAACAGCGAACCCGGAGGGTCCAGTTGCATGTGGGGCTGCGTAAAGGCTCCCGTGGGGAGTTCACTTGTACCCAAAGCCTTCCTTTGGGGGCACTTTGGGATGGTCCAAAGGGGCTCGCAACGCTTTTTCTGGGGCCCGGTTTTTCAGTCTTCTCGCATGCCGGCTAGTGATATGTTTAGGGTTGCTCGGAAGCAGCGAACCCGGAGGGTCCAGTTGCATGTGGGGCTGCGTAAAGGCTCCCGTGGGGAGTTCACTTGTACCCAAAGCCTTCCTTTGGGGGCACTTTTGGATGGGAGAAAAGGGCTCGCAACGCATTTCCTGGGGCCTGATTTTTCACTCGTCTTCGATGCCGGCTAGGGCTATGTTTAGGGATGCTCGGAAACAGCAAACCCGGAGGGTCCAGTTGCATGTGGGGCTGCGTAAAGGCTCCCCTGGGGAGTTCTCTTGTACCCAAAGCCTTCCTTTGGGGGGCACTATGGGATGGTCCAAAGGGGCTCGCAACGCATTTCCTGGGGCCTGATTTTTCAGTCTTCTCCGATGACGGCTAGGGCTACGTTTAGGTTTGCTCAGGAACAGCGAACCTGGAGGGTCCAGTTGCATGTGGGGCTGCGTAAAGGCTCCCCTGGGGAGTTCTCTTGTACCCAAAGCCTTCCGTTGGGGGCACTTTTGGATGGGCGAAAAGGGCTCGCAACGCATTTCCTGGGGCCTGATTTTTCAGTCGTCTTCGATGCCGGATAGGGTTATGTTTAGGGATGCTTGGAAACAGCGAACCCGGAGGGTCCAGTTGCATGTGGGGCTGCGTAAAGGCTCCCCTGGGGAGTTCACTTGTACCCAAAGCCTTCCTTTGGTGACACTTTTGGATGGCCCAAGGGGCTTGCAACGCTTTTTCTGGGGCCCGGTTTTTCAGTCTTCTCGCATGCCGGCTAGGGCTATGTTTAGGGATGCTCCGAAACAGCGAACCTGGAGGGTCCAGTTACATGTGAGGCTGCGTAAAGGCTCCCCTGGGGAGTTCTCTTGTACCCAAAGCCTTCCTTTGGGGGCACTTTGGGATGGGTGAAAAGGGCTCGCAACGCATTTCCTGGGGCCTGATTTTTCACTCGTCTCCGATGACGGCTAGGGCTATGTTTAGGTTTGCTCAGGAACAGCGAACCCGGAGGGTCCAGTTGCATGTGGGGCTGCGTAAAGGCTCCCCTGGGGAGTTCACTTGTTACCAAAGCCTTCCTTTGGGGGCACTTTGGGATGGTCCAAAGGGGCTCGCAACGCATTTCCTGGGGCCTGATTTTTCAGTCTTCTCCGATGACGGCTAGGGCTACGTTTAGGTTTGCTCAGGAACAGCGAACCCGGAGGGTCCAGTTGCATGTGGGGCTGCGTAAAGGCTCCCCTGGGGAGTTCTCTTGTACCCAAAGCCTTCCGTTGGGGGCTCGTTTGGATGGGCGAAAAGGGCTCGCAACGCATTTCCTGGGGCCTGATTTTTCAGTCATCTTCGATGCCGGCTAGGGCTATGTTTAGGGATGCTCGGAAACAGCGAACCCGGAGGGTCCAGTTGCATGTGGGGCTGCGTAAAGGCTCCCCTGGGGAGTTCTCTTGTACCCAAAGCCTTCCTTTGGGGGCACTTTTGGATGGGAGAAAAGGGCTTGCAACACTTTTTCTGGGGCCCGGTTTTTCAGTCTTCTCCCATGCCGGCTATGGTTATGTTTAGGGTTGCTTGGAAAAATCGAACCCGGAGGGTCCAGTTGCATTTGGGGCTGCGTAAAGGCTCCCCTGGGGAGTTCTCTTGTACCCAAAGCCTTCCTTTGGGGGCACTTTTGGATGGGCAAAAAGGGCTCGCAACGCATTTCCTGGGGCCTGATTTTTCACTCGTCTCCGATGACGGCTAGGGCTACGTTTAGGTTTGCTCAGGAACAGCGAACCCGGAGGGTCCAGTTGCATGTGGGGCTGCGTAAAGGCTCCCCTGGGGAGTTCTCTTGAACCCAAAGCCTTCCTTTGGGGGCACTTTTGGATGGGTGAAAAGGTCTCGGAACGCATTTCCTGGGGCCTGATTTTTCAGTCTTCTTCGATGCCGGCTAGGGCTATGTTTAGGGATGCTCGGAAACAGCGAACCCGGAGGGTCCATTTGCATGTGGGGCTGCGTAAAGGCTCCCCTGGGGAGTTCACTTGTACCCAAAGCCTTCCTTTGGGGGCACGTTTGGATGGTCCAAAGGGGCTTGCAATGCATTTCCTGGGGCCTGATTTTTCACTCGTCTCCGATGACGGCTAGGGCTACGTTTAGGGTTGCTCAGGAACAGCGAACCCGGAGGGTCCATTTGCATGTGGGGCTGCGTAAAGGCTCCCCTGGGGAGGTCTCTTGTACCCAAAGCCTTCCTTTGGGGGCACTTTGGGATGGGCGAAAAGGGCTCGCAATGCATTTCCTGGGGCCTGATTTTTCAGTCGTCTTCTCCCATGCCGGCTAGGGCTATGTTTAGGGATGCTCGGAAACAGAGAACCCGGAGGGTCCATTTGCATGTGGGGCTGCGTAAAGGCTCCCCTGGGGAGTTCTCTTGTACCCAAAGCCTTCCTTTGGGGGCACTTTTGGATGGGCGAAAAGGGCTTGGAACGCATTTCCTGGGGCCTGATTTTTCAGTCGTCTTCGATGCCGGCTAGGGCTATGTTTAGGGATGCTCGGAAACTGCGAACCCGGAGGGTCCAGTTGCATGTGGGGCTGCGTAAAGGCTCCCCTGGGGAGTTCACTTGTACCCAAAGCCTTCCTTTGGTGACACTTTTGGATGGGAGAAAAGGGCTTGCAACCCTTTTTCCTGGGGCCCGGTTTTTCAGTCTTCTCCCATGCCGGCTAGGGCTATGTTTAGGGATGCTTGGAAAAATCGAACCCGGAGGGTCCAGTTGCATGTGGGGCTGCGTAAAGGCTCCCCTGGGGAGTTCTCTTGTACCCAAAGCCTTCCTTTGGGGGCACTTTTGGATGGGCAAAAAGGGCTCGCAACGCATTTCCTGGGGCCTGATTTTTCACTCGTCTCCGAAGACGGCTAGGGCTACGTTTAGGTTTGCTCAGGAACAGCGAACCCGGAGGGTCCAGTTGCATGTGGGGCTGCGTAAAGGCTCCCCTGGGGAGTTCTCTTGTACCCAAAGCCTTCCTTTGGGGGCACTTTGGGATGGTCCAAAGGGGCTCGCAACGCATTTCCTGGGGCCTGATTTTTCAGTCGTCTTCGATGCCGGCTAGGGCTATGTTTAGGGATGCTCGGAAACAGCGAACCCGGAGGGTCCAGTTGCATGTGGGGCTGCGTAAAGGCTCCCCTGGGGAGTTCTCTTGTACCCAAAGCCTTCCTTTGGGGGCAGTTTTGGATGGGCGAAAAGGGCTCGCAATGCATTTCCTGGGGCCTGATTTTTCAGTCGTCTCCGATGACGGCTAGGGCTATGTTTAGGGATGCTCGGAAACAGCGAACCCGGAGGGTCCAGTTGCATGTGGGGCTGCATAAAGGCTCCCCTGGGGAGTTCACTTGTACCCAAAGCCTTCCTTTGGGGGCACTTTGGGATGGTTCAAAGGGGCTCGCAACGCATTTCCTGGGGCCTGATTTTTCACTCGTCTCCGATGACGGCTAGGGCTATGTTTAGGTTTGCTCAGGAACAGCGAACCCGGAGGGTCCAGTTGCATGTGGGGCTGCGTAAAGGCTCCCCTGGGGAGTTCACTTGTTACCAAAGCCTTCCTTTGGGGGCACTTTGGGATGGTCCAAAGGGGCTCGCAACGCATTTCCTGGGGCCTGATTTTTCAGTCTTCTCCGATGACGGCTAGGGCTACGTTTAGGTTTGCTCAGGAACAGCGAACCCGGAGGGTCCAGTTGCATGTGGGGCTGCGTAAAGGCTCCCCTGGGGAGTTCTCTTGTACCCAAAGCCTTCCTTTGGGGGCACTTTTGGATGGGAGAAAAGGGCTTGCAACAATTTTTCTGGGGCCCGGTTTTTCAGTCTTCTCCCATGCCGGCTATGGTTATGTTTAGGGTTGCTTGGAAAAATCGAACCCGGAGGGTCCAGTTGCATTTGGGGCTGCGTAAAGGCTCCCCTGGGGAGTTCTCTTGTACCCAAAGCCTTCCTTTGGGGGCACTTTTGGATGGGCAAAAAGGGCTCGCAACGCATTTCCTGGGGCCTGATTTTTCACTCGTCTCCGATGACGGCTAGGGCTACGTTTAGGTTTGCTCAGGAAAAGCGAACCCGGAGGGTCCAGTTGCATGTGGGGCTGCGTAAAGGCTCCCCTGGGGAGTTCTCTTGAACCCAAAGCCTTCCTTTGGGGGCACTTTTGGATGGGCAAAAAGGGCTCGCAGCGCATTTCCTGGGGCCTGATTTTTCACTCGTCTTCGATGCCGGCTAGGGCTATGTTTAGGGATGCTCGGAAACAGCGAACCCGGAGGGTCCATTTGCATGTGGGGCTGCGTAAAGGCTCCCCTGGGGAGTTCACTTGTACCCAAAGCCTTCCTTTGGGGGCACGTTTGGATGGTCCAAAGGGGCTTGCAATGCATTTCCTGGGGCCTGATTTTTCACTCGTCTCCGATGACGGCTAGGGCTACGTTTAGGGTTGCTCAGGAACAGCGAACCCGGAGGGTCCATTTGCATGTGGGGCTGCGTAAAGGCTCCCCTGGGGAGGTCTCTTGTACCCAAAGCCTTCCTTTGGGGGCACTTTGGGATGGGCGAAAAGGGCTCGCAACGCATTTCCTGGGGCCTGATTTTTCAGTCGTCTTCTCCCATGCCGGCTAGGGCTATGTTTAGGGATGCTCGGAAACAGAGAACCCGGAGGGTCCATTTGCATGTGGGGCTGCGTAAAGGCTCCCCTGGGGAGTTCTCTTGTACCCAAAGCCTTCCTTTGGGGGCACTTTTGGATGGGCGAAAAGGGCTTGGAACGCATTTCCTGGGGACTGATTTTTCAGTCGTCTTCGATGCCGGCTAGGGCTATGTTTAGGGATGCTCGGAAACTGCGAACCCGGAGGGTCCAGTTGCATGTGGGGCTGCGTAAAGGCTCCCCTGGGGAGTTCACTTGTACCCAAAGCCTTCCTTTGGTGACACTTTTGGATGGGAGAAAAGGGCTTGCAACCCTTTTTCCTGGGGCCCGGTTTTTCAGTCTTCTCCCATGCCGGCTAGGGCTATGTTTAGGGATGCTTGGAAAAATCGAACCCGGAGGGTCCAGTTGCATGTGGGGCTGCGTAAAGGCTCCCCTGGGGAGTTCTCTTGTACCCAAAGCCTTCCTTTGGGGGCACTTTTGGATGGGCAAAAAGGGCTCGCAACGCATTTCCTGGGGCCTGATTTTTCACTCGTCTCCGAAGACGGCTAGGGCTACGTTTAGGTTTGCTCAGGAACAGCGAACCCGGAGGGTCCAGTTGCATGTGGGGCTGCGTAAAGGCTCCCCTGGGGAGTTCTCTTGTACCCAAAGCCTTCCTTTGGGGGCACTTTGGGATGGTCCAAAGGGGCTCGCAACGCATTTCCTGGGGCCTGATTTTTCAGTCGTCTTCGATGCCGGCTAGGGCTATGTTTAGGGATGCTCGGAAACAGCGAAACCGGAGGGTCCAGTTGCATGTGGGGCTGCGTAAAGGCTCCCCTGGGGAGTTCTCTTGTACCCAAAGCCTTCCTTTGGGGGCAGTTTTGGATGGGCGAAAAGGGCTCGCAATGCATTTCCTGGGGCCTGATTTTTCAGTCGTCTCCGATGACGGCTAGGGCTATGTTTAGGGATGCTCGGAAACAGCGAACCCGGAGGGTCCAGTTGCATGTGGGGCTGCATAAAGGCTCCCCTGGGGAGTTCACTTGTACCCAAAGCCTTCCTTTGGGGGCACTTTGGGATGGTTCAAAGGGGCTTGCAACGCATTTCCTGGGGCCTGATTTTTCACTCGTCTCCGATGACGGCTAGGGCTACGTTTAGGGTTGCTCAGGAACAGCGAACCCGGAGGGTCCAGTTGCATGTGGGGCTGCGTAAAGGCTCCCGTGGGGAGTTCACTTGTACCCAAAGCCTTCCTTTGGGGGCACTTTGGGATGGTCCAAAGGGGCTCGCAACGCTTTTTCTGGGGCCCGGTTTTTCAGTCTTCTCGCATGCCGGCTAGTGATATGTTTAGGGTTGCTCGGAAGCAGCGAACCCGGAGGGTCCAGTTGCATGTGGGGCTGCGTAAAGGCTCCCCTGGGGAGTTCTCTTGTACCCAAAGCCTTCCTTTGGGGGCACTTTTGGATGGGCGAAAAAGGGCTCGCAACGCATTTCCTGGGGCCTGATTTTTCACTCGTCTCCGATGACGGCTAGGGCTATGTTTAGGTTTGCTCAGGAACAGCGAACCCGGAGGGTCCAGTTGCATGTGGGGCTGCGTAAAGGCTCCCCTGGGGAGTTCTCTTGTACCCAAAGCCTTCCGTTGGGGGCTCGTTTGGATGGGTGAAAAGGGCTCGCAACGCATTTCCTGGGGCCTGATGTTTCAGTCATCTTCGATGCCGGCTAGGGCTATGTTTAGGGATGCTCGGAAACAGCGAACCCGGAGGGTCCAGTTGCATGTGGGGCTGCGTAAAGGCTCCCCTGGGGAGTTCTCTTGTACCCAAAGCCTTCCTTTGGGGGCACTTTTGGATGGGAGAAAAGGGCTTGCAACACTTTTTCTGGGGCCCGGTTTTTCAGTCTTCTCCCATGCCGGCTATGCTTATGTTTAGGGTTGCTTGGAAAAATCGAACCCGGAGGGTCCAGTTGCATTTGGGGCTGCGTAAAGGCTCCCCTGGGGAGTTCTCTTGTACCCAAAGCCTTCCTTTGGGGGCACTTTTGGATGGGCAAAAAGGGCTCGCAACGCATTTCCTGGGGCCTGATTTTTCACTCGTCTTCGATGCCGGCTAGGGCTATGTTTAGGGATGCTCGGAAACAGCGAACCCGGAGGGTCCATTTGCATGTGGGGCTGCGTAAAGGCTCCCCTGGGGAGTTCACTTGTACCCAAAGCCTTCCTTTGGGGGCACGTTTGGATGGTCCAAAGGGGCTTGCAATGCATTTCCTGGGGCCTGATTTTTCACTCGTCTCCGATGACGGCTAGGGCTACGTTTAGGGTTGCTCAGGAACAGCGAACCCGGAGGGTCCATTTGCATGTGGGGCTGCGTAAAGGCTCCCCTGGGGAGGTCTCTTGTACCCAAAGCCTTCCTTTGGGGGCACTTTGGGATGGGCGAAAAGGGCTCGCAATGCATTTCCTGGGGCCTGATTTTTCACTCGTCTTCTCCCATGCCGGCTAGGGCTATGTTTAGGGATGCTCGGAAACAGAGAACCCGGAGGGTCCATTTGCATGTGGGGCTGCGTAAAGGCTCCCCTGGGGAGTTCTCTTGTACCCAAAGCCTTCCTTTGGGGGCACTTTTGGATGGGCGAAAAGGGCTTGGAACGCATTTCCTGGGGCCTGATTTTTCAGTCGTCTTCGATGCCGGCTAGGGCTATGTTTAGGGATGCTCGGAAACTGCGAACCCGGAGGGTCCAGTTGCATGTGGGGCTGCATAAAGGCTCCCCTGGGGAGTTCACTTGTACCCAAAGCCTTCCTTTGGGGGCACTTTTCGATGGATGAAAGAGCCTAGCAACGCGTTTTCTGGGGCCCGGTTTTTCAGTCTTCTCCCATTTTGGCTAGGCCTATGTTTAATCTTAACGTGAAATAGCGTACACGGAGTGTCAAGGTGCATTAGGTTGAGGGTTAGGGTGAGGGTTAGCGTTAGGGTGACGGTTAGGGTTAGGGTTAGGGTGAGGGTTAGATCCGGTTTAGGGTTAGGGTTAGGGTTAGGGTGAGGGTTAGATCCGGTTTAGGGTTAGGGTTAGGGTTAGGGTTAGGGTTAGGGTTAGGGTTAGGGTTAGGGTTAGGGTTAGGGTTAGGTAAGGGTTAGGGTTAGGGTTAGGGTTAGGGTTAGGGTTAGGGTTAGGGTTAGGGTTAGGGTTAGGGTTAGGGTTAGGGTTAGGGTTAGGGTTAGGGTTAGGGTTAGGGTTAGATCCGGTTAGGGTTAGGGTTAGGGTTAGGGTTAGGGTTATGGTTAGCGTTAGGTTTAGGGTTAGGGTTAGTGTTAGGGTTAGGGTTAGGGTTAGGGTTAGGATTAGGGTTAGGTTTAGGGTTAGGGTTAGTGTTATATCCGGTTTAGGGTTAGGGTTAGGGTTAGGTTTAGGGGGTTAGTGTTAGGGTTAGATCCGGGTTAGGGTTACGGTTAGGGTTAGGTTTAAGGTTAGGTTTAGGGTTAGGGTTAGGGTTAGGGTTAGGGTTCGGGGTTAGGGTTAGGTTTAGGTTTAGTGTTAGGGTTAGGTTTAGGGTTAGGCTTAGGTTTAGGGGTAGGGTTAGGGTTAGGGTCAGGGTCAGAGTCAGAGTCAGGGTAAGCGTGGTGAGATCCTCTCCTGAGCCTATGTTATTTTCCAAAGATTGATTGACGCTTTTAAGGTTTCAGGGGTAGGGCACTAGGGTTGGGTTTCAGGGTAAGTATTCTCAGGGTTTATGTTTAGGATTTTAAGTTGTTTAGGTTTGGATTTTTAACGGTTAGTATTTTAGGGATTTGGGGGTTAAGGTTTTAAGTTTTTCAGGGTTACTGTGTTAGGGTTTTAGAGTTTATGGGTTGTAGTGTTGAAAGGTTTTTTAGGGTTAGGGTCTTAGGGTTTTCTTTTTGGTCAATTATTTAGGGTTAGGGTTTTAAAATTTTATTTTTATTTATTTATTTATTTATTTATTTTTTCAGGTTAGGTTCTCCAGGGTTAGGGTTTTGAGTGTCCTAATTTTTTGGGTTAGGGTTTGGAGCATCTTAATTTTTTGCGTTAGGGTTTTGAGCATCTTAATATTTTGTGTTAGTGCTTTGAGCGTCTTATTTTTTTGGATTAGTGTTAGGAGCGTTTTTGGGTTTAGGTTTTTGGGTTTTTAGGTTTTAGTTTTTGGGTTTAGGTTTTGAGAGTCCTATTTTTTGGGCTTGGGATTTTTGGGCTTGGGCTTGGGTCAGGGGTCAGAGGTCAGGGGGTCAGAGGTCAGGGGTCACAGGTCAGAGGTCAGAGGTCGGGGGTCAGGGGTCGGGGGTCAGAGGTCAGGGGTCAGAGGTCGGGGGGTCAGAGGTCAGGGGTCATAAGTCAGGGGTTCAGGGGTCAGGGGTCAGTGGTCAGAGGCCGGAGTTAAGGGGCCGGGTGTCTGAGGTCAGGGGTCAGGGGTCAGAGCTCAGGGGTCAGGGGGTCAGAGGTCAGGGGTCAGAGGTCAGAGGTCTTGGGTTAGGGGGGTCAGAGGTCAGGCGTCAGAGGTCAGGGGTCAAGGGTCAGGGGGTCAGAGGCCAGGGGTCAGATGTCGGGGGGTCAGAGGTCAGGGGTCAGAGGTCAGGGGTCATAGGTCGGGGGTCAGAGGTCAGGGGTCAGAGGGGGTCCATGAGGCTTGGGGGGACCCCAAGGGTGGGGGGGAACCAAAATGAGGGGGGAACCAAGTGTGCGGGGTGCGGTTGCCGGGGGGACGCATTTGCGGGGCGTACCGGGGGGGGGAACCAAAATGAGGGGGGAACCAAGTGTGCGGGGTGCGGTGGCCGGGGGGACGCATTTGCGGGGCGCACCGGTGGGGGGAACCAAAATGAGGGGGGAACCAAGTGCGCGGGGTGCGGTTGCCGGGGGGACGCATTTGAGGGGCGCACCGGGGGGAACCAAAATATGGGGGGAACCAAGTGTGCGGGGTGCGGTTGCCGGGGGGACGCATTTGAGGGGCGCACCGGGGGGAACCAAAATGAGGGGGGAACCAAGTGTGCGGGGTGCGGTTGCCGGGGGGACGCATTTGAGGGGCGCACCGGGGGGAACCAAAATGAGGGGGGAACCAAGTGTGCGGGGTGCGGTTGCCGGGGGGACGCATTTGAGGGGCGCACCGGGGGGAAGCAAAATGAGGGGGGAACCAAGTGCGCGGGGTGCGGTTGCCAGGGGGACGCATTTGCGGGGCGCACCGGGGGGGGGAACCAAAATGAGGGGGGAACCAAGTGTGCGGGGTGCGGTTGCCGGGGGGACGCATTTGAGGGGCGCACCGGGGGGAACCAAAATGAGGGGGGAACCAAGTGTGCGGGGTGCGCTTGCCGGGGGGACGCATTTGAGGGGCGCACCGGGGGGAACCAAAATGAGGGGGGAACCAAGTGTGCGGGGTGCGGTTGCCAGGGGGTTATGGTTAGGGTTAGGGTTTTGGTTTAGGGTTAGGGTTCGTTAGGGTTAGGGCTAGGGTTATCGTTAGGGGGTTAGGCGTAGTGTTAGGGGGGTAGGGTTAGGGTTAGGGTTTAGGGTTAGGGGTAGTGTTAGGGTTTGGGTTTAGGGTTTGGGTTAGGGTTAGGGTTATGGTCAGGGCGTTAGGTTTAGGGTTAGGGTTAAGGTTAGCGTTAGGGTTAGGGATAGGGTTAGGCTTAGGGTTCATTAGGGTTAGGGTTAGGGCTTAGGGTTATGGTTAGGGGGTTAGGGTTCGGGTTCGGGGCTAGGGTTAGGTTTAGGCTTAGGGTTAGGCGGGTTAGGGTTAGGGTTAGGGTTCGGGTTAGGGCTCGGTTTAGGGTTAGGGATTTGGGTTAGGGTTAGGGTTTGTTAGGGTTAGGGCTAGGGTTATGGTTAGGGGGTTAGGGTTAGGGTTAGGGGGTTAGGTTTATGGTTAGGGGTTAGGGTTAGGGGTAGGGTTAGGGTTAGGGTTAGGTTTTGGGTTAGTGTTAGGGTTAGGGTTAGAGGGTGAGGCTTAGGGTTAGGGGTAGGGTTAGGGTTAGGGTCAGGGTCAGAGTCAGAGTCAGGGTAAGCGTAGTGAGATCCTCTCCTGAGCCTATGTTATTTTCCAAAGATTGATTGACGCTTTTAAGGTTTCAGGGGTAGGGCACTAGGGTTGGGTTTCAGGGTAAGTATTCTCAGGGTTTATGTTTAGGATTTTAAGTTGTTTAGGTTTGGATTTTTAACGGTTAGTATTTTAGGGATTTGGGGGTTAAGGTTTTAAGTTTTTCAGGGTTACTGTGTTAGGGTTTTAGAGTTTATGGGTTGTAGTGTTGAAAGGTTTTTTAGGGTTAGGGTCTTAGGGTTTTCTTTTTGGTCAATTATTTAGGGTTAGGGTTTTAAAATTTTATTTTTATTTATTTATTTATTTATTTATTTTTTCAGGTTAGGTTCTCCAGGGTTAGGGTTTTGAGTGTCCTAATTTTTTGGGTTAGGGTTTGGAGCATCTTAATTTTTTGCGTTAGGGTTTTGAGCATCTTAATATTTTGTGTTAGTGCTTTGAGCGTCTTATTTTTTTGGATTAGTGTTAGGAGCGTTTTTGGGTTTAGGTTTTTGGGTTTTTAGGTTTTAGTTTTTGGGTTTAGGTTTTGAGAGTCCTATTTTTTGGGCTTGGGATTTTTGGGCTTGGGCTTGGGTCAGGGGTCAGAGGTCAGGGGGTCAGAGGTCAGGGGTCACAGGTCAGAGGTCAGAGGTCGGGGGTCAGGGGTCGGGGGTCAGAGGTCAGGGGTCAGAGGTCGGGGGGTCAGAGGTCAGGGGTCATAAGTCAGGGGTTCAGGGGTCAGGGGTCAGTGGTCAGAGGCCGGAGTTAAGGGGCCGGGTGTCTGAGGTCAGGGGTCAGGGGTCAGAGCTCAGGGGTCAGGGGGTCAGAGGTCAGGGGTCAGAGGTCAGGGGTAAGCGGTCAGAGGCCGGAGGTCAGGGGTAAGGGGTCAGAGGTCAGGGGTCAGGCGTCAGAGGTCTTGGGTTAGTGGGGTCAGAGGTAAGGCGTCAGAGGCCAGGGGTCAAGGGTCAGGGGTCAGAGGTCAGGGGTCAGATGTCGGGGGGTCAGAGGTCAGGGGTCATAGGTCGGGGGTCAGAGGTCAGGGGTCAGAGGGGGTCCATGAGGCTTGGGGGGACCCCAAGGGTGGGGGGGAACCAAAATGAGGGGGGAACCAAGTGCGCGGGGTGCGGTTGCCAGGGGGACGCATTTGCGGGGCGCACCGGGGGGGGGAAACAAAATGAGGGGGGAACCAAGTGTGCGGGGTGCGGTTGCCGGGGGGACGCATTTGAGGGGTGCACCGGGGGGAACCAAAATGAGGGGGGAACCAAGTGCGCGGGGTGCGGTTGCCGGGGGGACGCATTTGAGGGGCGCACCGGGGGGAACCAAAATGAGGGGGGAACCAAGTGTGCGGGGTGCGGTTGCCGGGGGGATGCATTTGCGGGGCGCACCGGGGGGGGAACCAAAATGAGGGGGGAACCAAGTGTGCGGGGTTTTGTTTCCGGGGGGACACATTTGTGGGGCATTCCGGGGGGAACCAAAATGAGGGGGGAACCAAGTGTGCGGGGTTTTGTTTCCGGGGGGACCCATTTGTGGGGCGCACCGGGGGGGGAACCAAAATGAGTTGGGGGGGGAACCAAAATGAGAATGGGGGTCCATGGGGTTAGGGTTAGGGTTAGGGTTAGATCCGTTAGGGTTAGGGGGTTAGGGTTGGGGTTTGGGGGTTAGGGTTGGGGGTTTAGGGTTGGGGGTTAGGGGGTTGGGGGATTAGGGGGTTTGGGGGTTGGGGTTGGGTACTTGGGGGGTTAGGGTTAGAGTGTTAGGGTTAGATCTGTTAGGGTTGGGGGGTCGGGGTTTAGGGTTGGGGGTTTAGGGTTGGGGGTTAGGGGGTTGGGGGGTTAGGGTTAGGGGGTTTGGGGGTTGGGGTTGGGTTCTTGGGGGGTTAGGTGTTGGGGGGTTAGGGTTAGAGGATTAGGGTTAGGGTTAGATCTATTAGGGTTGGGGGGTTAGGGTTAGATCCGTTAGGGTTAGGGGGTTAGGGTTGGGGGGTTAGGGGGTTGGGGGGTTAGGGTTAGAGGGTTAGGGTTAGATCCGTTAGGGGTAGGGGGTTAGGGTTGGGGGGTTAGGGGGTTGGGGGGTTAGGGTTAGAGGGTTAGGGTTAGGGTTAGATCCGTTAGGGTTAGGGGGTTATGGTTGGGGAGTCGGGGGTTAGGGTTGGGGGGTTAGGGTTAGGCTTAGATCTGTTAGGGTTAGGGGGTTAGGGGGTTTGGGCGTTAGGGTTAGAGGATTAGGGTTAGATCCGTTAGGGTTAGGGGGTTAGGGGGTTGGGGGGGTTAGGGTTAGAGGGTTAGGGTTAGGCTTAGATCCGTTAGGGTTAGGGGGTTAGGGGGTTGGGGGGGTTAGGGTTAGAGGGTTAGGGTTAGGCTTAGATCCGTTAGGTTTAGGGGGTTAGGGGGTTTGGGCGTTAGGGTTAGAGGATTAGGGTTAGATCCGTTAGGGTTAGGGGGTTAGGGTTGGGGGTTTAGGGTGTGGGGTTAGGGGGTTGGGGGGTTAGGGTTAGGGGGTTTGGGGGTTGGGGTTGGGTACTTGGGGGGTTAGGATGGGGGGTTAGGGTTAGAGGATTAGGGTTAGGGTTAGATCTGTTAGGGTTGGGGGGTTAGGGTTAGATCCGTTAGGGTTAGGGTTGGGGGGTCGGGGGTTAGGGTTGGGGGGTTAGGGTTAGAGGGTTAGGGTTAGGGTTAGATCGGTTGGGGGGTCGGGGGTTAGGGTTGGGGGGTTAGGGGGTTGGGGGGTTAGGGTTAGAGGGTTAGGGTTAGGGTTAGATCCGTTAGGGTTAGGGGGTTATGGTTGGGGGGTCGGGGGTTAGGGTTGGGGGGTTAGGGTTAGGGGGTTTGGGGGTTGGGGTTGGGTACTTGTGGCCCGCGGGGCGCCCGGTGGCCCTACCGGCGTCACCAGCGGCCACCTTGGGGTCAACGGCGGCGGTTTTGGGGTCAACGGCAGCGGTTTTGGGGTTTCGGTCTGGGGGGTGCTGACATGCCCCTCCCCGCACCCCCCAGGCATCCTGGCCCTGCAGCTGCCCCCGGGGGGGCTCGACGCCGAGTCCTACAGGTGAGAACCAGTCCCCTCCGCCCCCTAAATGCGCCCCCCAACCCCCAAAATGCCCCCAGACCCCCCCCAAATTGACCCCCCCCAATTTATTCCCCCCCCTCCAGCGCTTGCCTCCACCTGGCCGAGATGCAGCATCGGGTGCGGAAGGCGCTGGCAGAGTGCGAGCGGCTGCTGCGGGCACGGGTAGGACGGGGGGGGAGACAAAATGGGGGGGGGGCACCAAGGGTGGAGGGGGTCCATGGGGCTAGGGGGGGACCCCAAGGATGGGGCGGGAGGGGGGGGAACCAAAATGAGGCGGGAACCAAGTGTGTGGGGTTTTGTTTCCGGGGGGACCCATTTGTGGGGCGCACCGGGGGGGGGGAACCAAAATGAGGGGGGAACCAAGTGTGCGGGGTTTTGTTTTCCGGGGGGACCCATTTGTGGGGCGCACCGGGGGGGGGAACCAAAATGAGGGGGAACCAAGTGTGCGGGGTTTTGTTTCCGGGGGGACCCATTTGTGGTGCGCACCGGGGGGGGGGAACCAAATGAGGGGGAACCAAGTGTGCGGGGTTTTTGTTTCCGGGGGGACCCATTTGTGGTGCGCACCGGGGGGGGGGAACCAAAATGAGGGGGGAACCAAGTGTGCGGGGTTTTGTTTCCGGGGGGACCCATTTGTGGGGCGCACCGGGGGGGGAACCAAAATGAGGGGGGAACCAAGTGTGCGGGGTTTTGTTTCCGGGGGGACCCATTTGTGGGGCGCACCGGGGGTGGAACCAAAATGAGTTGGGGGGGGAACCAAAATGAGAATGGGGGTCCATGGGGTTAGGGTTAGGGTTAGGGTTAGATCTGTTAGGGTTAGGGGGTTAGGGTTGGGGTTTGGGGGTTAGGGTTGGGGGTTTAGGGTTGGGGGTTAGGGGGTTGGGGGATTAGGGGGTTTGGGGGTTGGGGTTGGGTACTTGGGGGGTTAGGGTTAGAGTGTTAGGGTTAGATCTGTTAGGGTTGGGGGGTCGGGGTTTAGGGTTGGGGGTTTAGGGTTGGGGGTTAGGGGGTTGGGGGGTTAGGGTTAGGGGGTTTGGGGGTTGGGGTTGGGTTCTTGTGGGGTTAGGTGTTGGGGGGTTAGGGTTAGAGGATTAGGGTTAGGGTTAGATCTATTAGGGTTGGGGGGTTAGGGTTAGATCCGTTAGGTTAGGGGGTTAGGGTTGGGGGTTAGGGGGTTGGGGGGTTAGGGTTAGAGGGTTAGGGTTAGATCCGTTAGGGGTAGGGGGTTAGGGTTGGGGGGTTAGGGGGTTGGGGGGTTAGGGTTAGAGGGTTAGGGTTAGGGTTAGATCCGTTAGGGTTAGGGGGTTATGGTTGGGGAGTCGGGGGTTAGGGTTGGGGGGTTAGGGTTAGGCTTAGATCTGTTAGGGTTAGGGGGTTAGGGGGTTTGGGCGTTAGGGTTAGAGGATTAGGGTTAGATCCGTTAGGGTTAGGGGGTTAGGGGGTTGGGGGGGTTAGGGTTAGAGGGTTAGGGTTAGGCTTAGATCCGTTAGGGTTAGGGGGTTAGGGGGTTGGGGGGGTTAGGGTTAGAGGGTTAGGGTTAGGCTTAGATCCGTTAGGTTAGGGGGTTAGGGGTTTGGGCGTTAGGGTTAGAGGATTAGGGTTAGATCCGTTAGGGTTAGGGGGTTAGGGTTGGGGGTTTAGGGTGTGGGGTTAGGGGGTTGGGGGGTTAGGGTTAGGGGGTTTGGGGGTTGGGGTTGGGTACTTGGGGGGTTAGGATGGGGGGTTAGGGTTAGAGGATTAGGGTTAGGGTTAGATCTGTTAGGGTTGGGGGTTAGGGTTAGATCCGTTAGGGTTAGGGTTGGGGGGTCGGGGGTTAGGGTTGGGGGGTTAGGGTTAGAGGGTTAGGGTTAGGGTTAGATCGGTTGGGGGGTCGGGGGTTAGGGTTGGGGGGTTAGGGGGTTGGGGGGTTAGGGTTAGAGGGTTAGGGTTAGGGTTAGATCCGTTAGGGTTAGGGGGTTATGGTTGGGGGGTCGGGGGTTAGGGTTGGGGGTTAGGGTTAGGGGGTTTGGGGGTTGGGGTTGGGTACTTGTGGGCCCGCGGGGCGCCCGGTGGCCCTACCGGCGTCACCAGCGGCCACCTTGGGGTCAACGGCGGCGGTTTTGGGGTCAACGGCAGCGGTTTTGGGGTTTCGGTCTGGGGGGTGCTGACATGCCCCTCCCCGCACCCCCCCAGGCATCCTGGCCCTGCAGCTGCCCCCGGGGGGGCTCGACGCCGAGTCCTACAGGTGAGAACCAGTCCCCTCCGCCCCCTAAATGCGCCCCCAAACCCCAAAATGCCCCAGACCCCCCCCAAATTGACCCCCCCCAATTTATTCCCCCCCCTCCAGCGCTTGCCTCCACCTGGCCGAGATGCAGCATCGGGTGCGGAAGGCGCTGGCAGAGTGCGAGCGGCTGCTGCGGGCACGGGTAGGACGGGGGGGGAGACAAAATGGGGGGGGGGGCACCAAGGGTGGAGGGGGTCCATGGGGCTAGGGGGGACCCCAAGGATGGGGCGGGGGGGGGGGGGAACCAAAATGAGGCGGGAACCAAGTGTGTGGGGTTTTGTTTCCGGGGGGACCCATTTGTGGGGCGCACCGGGGGGGGGGAACCAAAATGAGGGGGGAACCAAGTGTGCGGGGTTTTGTTTCCGGGGGGACCCATTTGTGGGGCGCACCGGGGGGGGGGAACCAAAATGAGGGGGGAACCAAGTGTGCGGGGTTTTGTTTCCGGGGGGGACCAATTTGTGGGGCGCACCGGGGGGGGGGGAACCAAAATGAGGGGGGAACCAAGTGTGTGGGGTTTTGTTTCCGGGGGGGCAAATTTGTGGGTCGCTCCGGGGGGGGGGAACCAAAATGAGGGGGGAACCAAGTGTGCGGGGATTTGTTTCCGGGGGGACCCATTTGTGGGGCGCACCGGGGGGGGGAACCAAAATGAGGGGGGAACCAAGTGTGCGGGGTTTTGTTTCCGGGGGACCCATTTGTGGGGCGCACCGGGGGGGGAACCAAAATGAGGGGGGAACCAAGTGTGCGGGGTTTTGTTTCCGGGGGGACGCATTTGTGGGGCGCACCGGGGGGGGAACCAAAATGAGTTGGGGGGGGAACCAAAATGAGAATGGGGGTCCATGGGGTTAGGGTTAGGGTTAGGGTTAGATCCGTTAGGGTTAGGGTTAGGGTTAGGGTTAGGGTTAGGGTTAGGGTTAGGGTTAGGGTTAGGGTTAGGGTTAGGGTTATGGTGAGGATTAGATCCGGGTTTTACGGTCGCCTTCGATGCCGGCTAGGGCTATGTTTAGGGATGCTCGGAAGCAGCGAACCCCGGAGGGTCCAGTTGCATGTGGGGCTGCGTAAAGGCTCCCCTGGGGAGTTCTCTTGTACCCAAAGCCTTCCTTTGGGGGCACTTTCGGATGGGCAAAATGGGCTCGGCACGCATTTCCTGGGGCCTGATTTTTCAGTCGTCTTCGATGCCGGCTAGGGCTATGTTAGGGATGCTCGGAAAAATAGAACCCGGAGGGTCCAGTTGCATGTGGGGCTGCGAAAAGGCTCCCCTGGGGAGTTCTCTTGTACCCAAAGCCTTCCTTTGGGGGCACTTTTGGATGGGCAAAAAGGGCTCGCAACGCATTTCCTGGGGCCTGATTTTTCAGTCGTCTTCGATGCCGGCTAGGGCTATGTTTAGGGATGCTCGGAAACAGTGAACCCGGAGGGTCCAGTAGCATGTGGGGCTGCGTAAAGGCTCCCCTGGGGAGTTCTCTTGTACCCAAAGCCTTCCTTTGGGGGCACTTTTGGATGGGCGAAAAGGGGCTCGGAACGCATTTCCTGGGGCCTGATTTTTCAGTCGTCTTCGATGCCGGCTAGGGCTATGTTTAGGGATGCTCGGAAACAGCGAACCCGGAGGGTCCAGTTGCATGTGGGGCTGCGTAAAGGCTCCCCTGGGGAGTTCTCTTGTACCCAAAGCCTTCCTTTGGGGGCACTTTTGGGATGGGCGAAAAGGGCTCGCAACGCATTTCCTTGGGCCTGATTTTTCACTCGTCTCCGATGACGGCTAGGGCTACGTTTAGGTTTGCTCAGGAACAGCAAACCCGGAGGGTCCAGTTGCATGTGGGGCTGCGTAAAGGCTCCCCTGCGGAGTTCTCTTGTACCCAAAGCCTTCCTTTGGTGACACTTTTGGATGGTCCCAAAGGGGCTCGCAACGCATTTCCTGGGGCCTGATTTTTCACTCGTCTCTGATGACGGCTAGGGCTACCTTTAGGTTTGCTCAGGAACAGCGAACCCGGAGGGTCCATTTGCATGTGGGGCTGCGTAAAGGCTTCCCCTGGGGAGTTCTCTTGTACCCAAAGCCTTCCTTTGGGGGCACTTTTGGATGGGCGAAAAGGGCTCGCAACGCATTTCCTGGGGCCTGATTTTTCAGTCTGCTCCCAT
>NC_092616.1:6797500-6798920 GCF_047663525.1 Anas platyrhynchos | reverse complement strand
AGAGCCCTAACCCTAACCCTAACCCTAACCCTAACCCTAACCCTAACCCTAACCCTAACCCTAACCCTAACCCTAACCCTAACCCTAACCCTAACCCTAACCCTAACCCTAACCCTAACCCTAACCCTAACCCTAACCCTAACCCTAACCCTAACCCTAACCCTAACCCTAACCCTAACCCTAACCCTAACCCTAACCCTAACCCTAACCCTAACCCTAACCCTAACCCTAACCCTAACCCTAACCCTAACCTAACCCTAACCCTAACTAACCCTAACCCTAACCCTAACCCTAACCCTAACCCTAACCCTAACCCTAACCCTAACCCTAACCCTAACCCTAACCCTAACCCTAACCCTAACCCTACACCCTAACCCTAACCCTAACCCTAACCCTAACCCTAACCCTAACCCTAACCCTAACCCTAACCCTAACCCTAACCCTAACCCTAACCCTAACCCTAACCTAACCCTAACCCTAACCCTAACCCTAACCCTAACCCTAACCCTAACCCTAACCCTAACCCTAACCCTAACCCTAACCCTAACCCTAACCCTAACCCTAACCCTAACCCTAACCCTAACCCTAACCCTAACCCTAACCCTAACCCTAACCCTAACCCTAACCCTAACCCTAACCCTAACCCTAACCCTAACCCTAACCCTAACCCTAACCCTAACCCTAACCCTAACCCTAACCCTAACCCTAACCCTAACCCTAACCCTAACCCTAACCCTAACCCTAACCCTAACCCTAACCCTAACCCTAACCCTAACCCTAACCCTAACCCTAACCCTAACCCTAACCCTAACCCTAACCCTAACCCTAACCCTAACCCTAACCCTAACCCTAACCCTAACCCTAACCCTAACCCTAACCCTAACCCTAACCCTAACCCTAACCCTAACCCTAACCCTAACCCTAACCCTAACCCTAACCCTAACCCTAACCCTAACCCTAACCCTAACCCTAACCCTAACCCTAACCCTAACCCTAACCCTAACCCTAACCCTAACCCTAACCCTAACCCTAACCCTAACCCTAACCCTAACCCTAACCCTAACCCTAACCCTAACCCTAACCCTAACCCTAACCCTAACCCTAACCCTAACCCTAACCCTAACCCTAACCCTAACCCTAACCCTAACCCTAACCCTAACCCTAACCTAACCCTAACCCTAACCCTAACCCTAACCCTAACCCTAACCCTAACCCTAACCCTAACCCTAACCCTAACCCTAACCCTAACCCTAACCCTACCCTAACCCTAACCCTAACCCTAACCCTAACCCTAACCCTAACCCTAACCCTAACCCTAACCCTAACCCTAACCCTAACCCTAACCCTAACCTAACCCTAACCCTAACCCTAACCCTAACCCTAACCCTAACCCTAACCCTAACCCTAACCCTAACCCTAA
>NC_092616.1:6725000-6790000 GCF_047663525.1 Anas platyrhynchos | reverse complement strand
CTAACGCCCTGACCATAACCCTAACCCAAACCCTAACCCCAAACCCTAACACTACCCCTAACCCTAACCCCTAACCCTACCCCCCTAATACTACCCCTAACCCCCTAACGATAACCCTAGCCCTAACCCTAAAGAACCCTAACCTTAAACGAAAACCCTAACCCTAACCCTAACCCTAACCCCCTGGCAACCGCACCCCGCACACTTGGTTCCCCCCTCATTTTGGTTCCCCCCCCCCCTTGGGTCCCCCCGGAAACAAAATCCCGCACACTTGGTTCCCCCCTCATTTTGGTTCCCCCCCCCGGTGCGCCCCACAAATGGGTCTCCCCGGAAACAAAACCCCACACACTTGGTTCCCCCCTCATTTTGGTTCCCCCCTCCGGTGCGCCCCACAAATGGGTCTCCCCGGAAACAAAACCCCGCACACTTGGTTCCCCCCTCATTTTGGTTCCCCCCCACCCTTGGGGTCCCCCCAAGCCTCATGGACCCCCTCTGACCCCCGACCTATGACCCCTGACCCCTGACCTCTGACCCCTGACCTCTGACCCCCGACATCTGATCCCTGACCCCTGACCCCTGACCTCTGAGCCCTGACCTCTGACCCCCTGACCCTTGACCCCTGACCTCTGACGCCTGACCTCTGACCCCCCGACCCCTGACCTCTGACCCCTGACCTCTGACCCCTTACCCCTGACCTCCGGCCTCTGACCACTTACCCCTGACCTCTGACCCCTGACCTCTGACCCCCTGACTCCTGACCTCTGACCCCTGACCCCTGACCTCAGACACCCGACCCCTCAACTCCGGCCTCTGACCACTGACCCCTGACCCCTGACCTCTGACCCCCGACCACTGACTCCTGACCCCTGACCCCCGACCATTGACCCCCGACCCCTGACCCCCGACCTCTGACCCCTGACCTCTGACCCCCTGACCCAAGCCCAAGCCCAAAAATCCCAAGCCCAAAAAATAGGACTCTCAAAACCTAAACCCAAAAACTAAAACCTAAAAACCCAAAAACCTAAACCCAAAAACGCTCCAAACACTAATCCAAAAAAATAAGACGCTCAAAGCACTAACACAAAATATTAAGATGCTCAAAACCCTAACGCAAAAAATTAAGATGCTCCAAACCCTAACCCAAAAAATTAGGACACTCAAAACCTTAACCCTGGAGAACCTAACCTGAAAAAATCAATCAATAAATAAATAAAAATAAAATTTTAAAACCCTAACCCTAAATAATTGACCAAAAAGAAAACCCTAAGACCCTATCCCTAAAAAACCTTTCAACACTACAACCCATAAACTCTAAAACCCTAACACACTAACCCTGAAAAACTTAAAGCCTTAACCCCCAAATCCCTAAAATACTAACCGTTAAAAATCCAAACCTAAACAACTTAAAATCCTAAACATAAACCCTGAGAATACTTACCCTGAAACCCAACCCTAGTGCCCTACCCCTGAAACCTTAAAACCGTGAATCAATCTTTGGAAAATAACATAGGCTCAGGAGAGGATCTCACTACGCTTACCCTGACTCTGACTCTGACCCTGACCCTAACCCTAACCCTACCCCTAACCCTAAGCCTCACCCTCTAACCCTAACCCTAACATTAACCCAAAACCTAACCCTAACTCTAACCCTACCCCTAACCCTAACCCCTAACCATAAACCTAACCCCCTAACCCTAACCCTAACCCTAACCCCCTAACCATAACCCTAGCCCTAACCCTAACCCAAATCCCTAACCCTAAACCGAGCCCTAACCCAAACCCTCACCCTAACCCTAACCCGCCTAACCCTAACCCTAAACCTAACCCTAACCCCGAACCCGAACCCTAACCCCCTAACCATAACCCTAAGCCCTAACCCTAACCCTAATGAACCCTAAGCCTAACCCTATCCCTAACCCTAATGCTAACCTTAACCCTAACCCTAAACCTAACGCCCTGACCATAACCCTAACCCAAACCCTAACCCCAAACCCTAACACTACCCCTAACCCTAACCCCTAACCCTACCCCCCTAATACTACCCCTAACCCCCTAACGATAACCCTAGCCCTAACCCTAAAGAACCCTAACCTTAAACGAAAACCCTAACCCTAACCCTAACCCTAACCCTAACCCCCTGGCAACCGCACCCCGCACACTTGGTTCCCCCCTCATTTTGGTTCCCCCCCCCCCTTGGGTCCCCCCGGAAACAAAATCCCGCACACTTGGTTCCCCCCTCATTTTGGTTCCCCCCCCCGGTGCGCCCCACAAATGGGTCTCCCCGGAAACAAAACCCCGCACACTTGGTTCCCCCCTCATTTTGGTTCCCCCCTCCGGTGCGCCCCACAAATGGGTCTCCCCGGAAACAAAACCCCGCACACTTGGTTCCCCCCTCATTTTGGTTCCCCCCCACCCTTGGGGTCCCCCCAAGCCTCATGGACCCCCTCTGACCCCCGACCTATGACCCCTGACCCCTTACCTCTGACCCCTGACCTCTGACCCCCGACATCTGACCCCTGACCCCTGACCTCTGACCCCTGACCTCTGACCCCCTGACCCCCCGACCCCTGACCTCTGGCCCCTGACCTCTGACCCCTGACCCCTGACCTCCGGCCTCTGACCACTTACCCCTGACCCCTGACCCCTGACCTCTGACCCCCGACCACTGACTCCTGACCCCTGACCCCCGACCATTGACCCCCGACCCCTGACCCCCGACCTCTAACCCCTGACCTCTGACCCCCTGACCCAAGCCCAAGCCCAAAAATCCCAAGCCCAAAAAATAGGACTCTCAAAACCTAAACCCAAAAACTAAAACCTAAAAACCCAAAAACCTAAACCCAAAAACGCTCCAAACACTAATCCAAAAAAATAAGACGCTCAAAGCACTAACACAAAATATTAAGATGCTCAAAACCCTAACGCAAAAAATTAAGATGCTCCAAACCCTAACCCAAAAAATTAGGACACTCAAAACCTTAACCCTGGAGAACCTAACCTGAAAAAATCAATCAATAAATAAATAAAAATAAAATTTTAAAACCCTAACCCTAAATAATTGACCAAAAAGAAAACCCTAAGACCCTATCCCTAAAAAACCTTTCAACACTACAACCCATAAACTCTAAAACCCTAACACACTAACCCTGAAAAACTTAAAGCCTTAACCCCCAAATCCCTAAAATACTAACCGTTAAAAATCCAAACCTAAACAACTTAAAATCCTAAACATAAACCCTGAGAATACTTACCCTGAAACCCAACCCTAGTGCCCTACCCCTGAAACCTTAAAACCGTGAATCAATCTTTGGAAAATAACATAGGCTCAGGAGAGGATCTCACTACGCTTACCCTGACTCTGACTCTGACCCTGACCCTAACCCTAACCCTACCCCTAACCCTAAGCCTCACCCTCTAACCCTAACCCTAACACTAACCCAAAACCTAACCCTAACTCTAACCCTACCCCTAACCCTAACCCCTAACCATAAACCTAACCCCCTAACCCTAACCCTAACCCTAACCCCCTAACCATAACCCTAGCCCTAACCCTAACCCAAATCCCTAACCCTAAACCGAGCCCTAACCCGAACCCTCACCCTAACCCTAACCCGCCTAACCCTAACCCTAAACCTAACCCTAACCCCGAACCCGAACCCTAACCCCCTAACCATAACCCTAAGCCCTAACCCTAACCCTAATGAACCCTAAGCCTAACCCTATCCCTAACCCTAATGCTAACCTTAACCCTAACCCTAAACCTAACGCCCTGACCATAACCCTAACCCAAACCCTAACCCCAAACCCTAACACTACCCCTAACCCTAACCCCTAACCCTACCCCCCTAATACTACCCCTAACCCCCTAACGATAACCCTAGCCCTAACCCTAAAGAACCCTAACCTTAAACGAAAACCCTAACCCTAACCCTAACCCTAACCCCCTGGCAACCGCACCCCGCACACTTGGTTCCCCCCTCATTTTGGTTCCCCCCCCCCCTTGGGTCCCCCCGGAAACAAAATCCCGCACACTTGGTTCCCCCCTCATTTTGGTTCCCCCCCCCGGTGCGCCCCACAAATGGGTCTCCCCGGAAACAAAACCCCGCACACTTGGTTCCCCCCTCATTTTGGTTCCCCCCTCCGGTGCGCCCCACAAATGGGTCTCCCCGGAAACAAAACCCCGCACACTTGGTTCCCCCCTCATTTTGGTTCCCCCCCACCCTTGGGGTCCCCCCAAGCCTCATGGACCCCCTCTGACCCCCGACCTATGACCCCTGACCCCTGACCTCTGACCCCTGACCTCTGACCCCCGACATCTGACCCCTGACCCCTGACCTCTGACCCCTGACCTCTGACCCCCTGACCCTTGACCCCTGACCTCTGACGCCTGACCTCTGACCCCCCGACCCCTGACCTCTGACGCCTGACCCCTGACCTCTGACCCCTGACCCCTGACCTCCGGCCTCTGACCACTTACCCCGGACCTCTGACCCCTGACCTCTGACCCCCTGACTCCTGACCTCTGACCCCTGACCCCTGACCTCAGACACCCAACCCCTCAACTCCGGCCTCTGACCACTGACCCCTGACCCCTGACCTCTGACCCCCGACCACTGACTCCTGACCCCTGACCCCCGACCATTGACCCCCGACCCCTGACCCCCGACCTCTGACCCCTGACCTCTGACCCCCTGACCCAAGCCCAAGCCCAAAAATCCCAAGCCCAAAAAATAGGACTCTCAAAACCTAAACCCAAAAACTAAAACCTAAAAACCCAAAAACCTAAACCCAAAAACGCTCCAAACACTAATCCAAAAAAATAAGACGCTCAAAGCACTAACACAAAATATTAAGATGCTCAAAACCCTAACGCAAAAAATTAAGATGCTCCAAACCCTAACCCAAAAAATTAGGACACTCAAAACCTTAACCCTGGAGAACCTAACCTGAAAAAATCAATCAATAAATAAATAAAAATAAAATTTTAAAACCCTAACCCTAAATAATTGACCAAAAAGAAAACCCTAAGACCCTATCCCTAAAAAACCTTTCAACACTACAACCCATAAACTCTAAAACCCTAACACACTAACCCTGAAAAACTTAAAGCCTTAACCCCCAAATCCCTAAAATACTAACCGTTAAAAATCCAAACCTAAACAACTTAAAATCCTAAACATAAACCCTGAGAATACTTACCCTGAAACCCAACCCTAGTGCCCTACCCCTGAAACCTTAAAACCGTGAATCAATCTTTGGAAAATAACATAGGCTCAGGAGAGGATCTCACTACGCTTACCCTGACTCTGACTCTGACCCTGACCCTAACCCTAACCCTACCCCTAACCCTAAGCCTCACCCTCTAACCCTAACCCTAACACTAACCCAAAACCTAACCCTAACTCTAACCCTACCCCTAACCCTAACCCCTAACCATAAACCTAACCCCCTAACCCTAACCCTAACCCCCTAACCATAACCCTAGCCCTAACCCTAACCCAAATCCCTAACCCTAAACCGAGCCCTAACCCGAACCCTCACCCTAACCCTAACCCGCCTAACCCTAACCCTAAACCTAACCCTAACCCCGAACCCGAACCCTAACCCCCTAACCATAACCCTAAGCCCTAACCCTAACCCTAATGAACCCTAAGCCTAACCCTATCCCTAACCCTAATGCTAACCTTAACCCTAACCCTAAACCTAACGCCCTGACCATAACCCTAACCCAAACCCTAACCCCAAACCCTAACACTACCCCTAACCCTAACCCCTAACCCTACCCCCCTAATACTGCCCCTAACCCCCTAACGATAACCCTAGCCCTAACCCTAAAGAACCCTAACCTTAAACGAAAACCCTAACCCTAACCCTAACCCTAACCCCCTGGCAACCGCACCCCGCACACTTGGTTCCCCCCTCATTTTGGTTCCCCCCCCCCCTTGGGTCCCCCCGGAAACAAAACCCCGCACACTTGGTTCCCCCCTCATTTTGGTTCCCCCCCCCGGTGCGCCCCACAAATGGGTCCCCCCGGAAACAAAACCCCGCACACTTGGTTCCCCCCTCATTTTGGTTCCCCCCCCGGTGCGCCCCACAAATGGGTCCCCCCGGAAACAAAACACCGCACACTTGGTTCCCCCCTCATTTTGGTTCCCCCCCGGTGCGCCCCACAAATGGGTCCCCCCGGAAACAAAACCCCGCACACTTGGTTCCCTCCTCATTTTGGTTCCCCCCCACCCTTGGGGTCCCCCCAAGCCTCATGAACCCCCTCTGACCCCCGACATATGACCCCCGACTTATGACCCCTGACCCCTGACCTCTGACCCCCGACCACTGACTCCTGACCCCTGACCCCCGACCATTGACCCCCGACCCCTGACCCCCGACCTCTGACCCCTGACCTCTGACCCCCTGACCCAAGCCCAAGCCCAAAAATCCCAAGCCCAAAAAATAGGACTCTCAAAACCTAAACCCAAAAACTAAAACCTAAAAACCCAAAAACCTAAACCCAAAAACGCTCCAAACACTAATCCAAAAAAATAAGACGCTCAAAGCACTAACACAAAATATTAAGATGCTCAAAACCCTAACGCAAAAAATTAAGATGCTCCAAACCCTAACCCAAAAAATTAGGACACTCAAAACCTTAACCCTGGAGAACCTAACCTGAAAAAATCAATCAATAAATAAATAAAAATAAAATTTTAAAACCCTAACCCTAAATAATTGACCAAAAAGAAAACCCTAAGACCCTATCCCTAAAAAACCTTTCAACACTACAACCCATAAACTCTAAAACCCTAACACACTAACCCTGAAAAACTTAAAGCCTTAACCCCCAAATCCCTAAAATACTAACCGTTAAAAATCCAAACCTAAACAACTTAAAATCCTAAACATAAACCCTGAGAATACTTACCCTGAAACCCAACCCTAGTGCCCTACCCCTGAAACCTTAAAACCGTGAATCAATCTTTGGAAAATAACATAGGCTCAGGAGAGGATCTCACTACGCTTACCCTGACTCTGACTCTGACCCTGACCCTAACCCTAACCCTACCCCTAACCCTAAGCCTCACCCTCTAACCCTAACCCTAACACTAACCCAAAACCTAACCCTAACTCTAACCCTACCCCTAACCCTAACCCCTAACCATAAACCTAACCCCCTAACCCTAACCCTAACCCTAACCCCCTAACCATAACCCTAGCCCTAACCCTAACCCAAATCCCTAACCCTAAACCGAGCCCTAACCCAAACCCTCACCCTAACCCTAACCCGCCTAACCCTAACCCTAAACCTAACCCTAACCCCGAACCCGAACCCTAACCCCCTAACCATAACCCTAAGCCCTAACCCTAACCCTAATGAACCCTAAGCCTAACCCTATCCCTAACCCTAATGCTAACCTTAACCCTAACCCTAAACCTAACGCCCTGACCATAACCCTAACCCAAACCCTAACCCCAAACCCTAACACTACCCCTAACCCTAACCCCTAACCCTACCCCCCTAATACTACCCCTAACCCCCTAACGATAACCCTAGCCCTAACCCTAAAGAACCCTAACCTTAAACGAAAACCCTAACCCTAACCCTAACCCTAACCCCCTGGCAACCGCACCCCGCACACTTGGTTCCCCCCTCATTTTGGTTCCCCCCCCCCCCCTTGGGTCCCCCCGGAAACAAAATCCCGCACACTTGGTTCCCCCCTCATTTTGGTTCCCCCCCCCGGTGCGCCCCACAAATGGGTCCCCCCGGAAACAAAACCCCGCACACTTGGTTCCCCCCTCATTTTGGTTCCCCCCCCCGGTGCGCCCCACAAATGGGTCCCCCCGGAAACAAAACCCCGCACACTTGGTTCCCCCCTCATTTTGGTTCCCCCCCCCCGGTGCGCCCCACAAATAGGTCCCCCCGGAAACAAAACCCCGCACACTTGGTTCCCCCCTCATTTTGGTTCCCCCCCACCCTTGGGGTCCCCCCAAGCCTCATGGACCCCCTCTGACCCCTGACCTCTGACCCCTGACCCCTGACCTCTGACCCCTGACCTCAGACCCCCGACCTATGACCCCTGACCCCTGACCTCTGACCCCTGACCTCTGACCCCCTGACCCTTGACCCCTGACCTCTGACGCCTGACCTCTGACCCCCCGACCCCTGACCTCTGACGCCTGACCCCTGACCTCTGACCCCTGACCCCTGACCTCCGGCCTCTGACCACTTCCCCCGGACCTCTGACCCCTGACCTCTGACCCCCTGACTCCTGACATCTGACCCCTGACCCCTGACCTCAGACACCCGACCCCTCAACTCCGGCCTCTGACCACTGACCCCTGACCCCTGACCTCTGACCCCCGACCACTGACTCCTGACCCCTGACCCCCGACCTCTGACCTCTGACCTGTGACCCCTGACCTCTGACCCCCTGACCCAAGCCCAAGCCCAAAAATCCCAAGCCCAAAAATCCCAAGCCCAAAAAATAGGACTCTCAAAACCTAAACCCAAAAACTAAAACCTAAAAACCCAAAAACCTAAACCCAAAAACGCTCCAAACACTAATCCAAAAAAATAAGACGCTCAAAGCACTAACACAAAATATTAAGATGCTCAAAACCCTAACGCAAAAAATTAAGATGCTCCAAACCCTAACCCAAAAAATTAGGACACTCAAAACCTTAACCCTGGAGAACCTAACCTGAAAAAATCAATCAATAAATAAATAAAAATAAAATTTTAAAACCCTAACCCTAAATAATTGACCAAAAAGAAAACCCTAAGACCCTATCCCTAAAAAACCTTTCAACACTACAACCCATAAACTCTAAAACCCTAACACACTAACCCTGAAAAACTTAAAGCCTTAACCCCCAAATCCCTAAAATACTAACCGTTAAAAATCCAAACCTAAACAACTTAAAATCCTAAACATAAACCCTGAGAATACTTACCCTGAAACCCAACCCTAGTGCCCTACCCCTGAAACCTTAAAACCGTGAATCAATCTTTGGAAAATAACATAGGCTCAGGAGAGGATCTCACTACGCTTACCCTGACTCTGACTCTGACCCTGACCCTAACCCTAACCCTACCCCTAACCCTAAGCCTCACCCTCTAACCCTAACCCTAACACTAACCCAAAACCTAACCCTAACTCTAACCCTACCCCTAACCCTAACCCCTAACCATAAACCTAACCCCCTAACCCTAACCCTAACCCCCTAACCATAACCCTAGCCCTAACCCTAACCCAAATCCCTAACCCTAAACCGAGCCCTAACCCGAACCCTCACCCTAACCCTAACCCGCCTAACCCTAACCCTAAACCTAACCCTAACCCCGAACCCGAACCCTAACCCCCTAACCATAACCCTAAGCCCTAACCCTAACCCTAATGAACCCTAAGCCTAACCCTATCCCTAACCCTAATGCTAACCTTAACCCTAACCCTAAACCTAACGCCCTGACCATAACCCTAACCCAAACCCTAACCCCAAACCCTAACACTACCCCTAACCCTAACCCCTAACCCTACCCCCCTAATACTACCCCTAACCCCCTAACGATAACCCTAGCCCTAACCCTAAAGAACCCTAACCTTAAACGAAAACCCTAACCCTAACCCTAACCCTAACCCCCTGGCAACCGCACCCCGCACACTTGGTTCCCCCCTCATTTTGGTTCCCCCCCCCCCCCTTGGGTCCCCCCGGAAACAAAATCCCGCACACTTGGTTCCCCCCTCATTTTGGTTCCCCCCCCCGGTGTGCCCCACAAATGGGTCCCCCCGGAAACAAAACCCCGCACACTTGGTTCCCCCCTCATTTTGGTTCCCCCCCCCGGTGCGCCCCACAAATGGGTCCCCCCGGAAACAAAACCCCGCACACTTGGTTCCCCCCTCATTTTGGTTCCCCCCCCCGGTGCGCCTCACAAATGGGTCCCCCAGGAAACAAAACCCCGCACACTTGGTTCCCCCCTCATTTTGGTTCCCCCCCCCCCCGGTGCGCCCCACAAATGGGTCCCCCCGGAAACAAAACCCCGCACACTTGGTTCCCCCCTCATTTTGGTTCCCCCCCCCCGGTGCGCCCCACAAATGGGTCCCCCCGGAAACAAAACCCCGCACACTTGGTTCCCCCCTCATTTTGGTTCCCCCCCACCCTTGGGGTCCCCCCAAGCCTCATGGACCCCCTCTGACCCCCGACCTATGACCCCTGACCCCTGACCTCTGACCCCTGACCCCTGACCTCCGGCCTCTGACCACTTACCCCTGACCTCTGACCCCTGACCTCTGACCCCCTGACTCCTGACCTCTGACCCCTGACCCCTGACCTCAGACACCCGACCCCTCAACTCCGGCCTCTGACCACTGACCCCTGACCTCTGACCCCCGACCACTGACTCCTGACCCCTGACCCCCGACCATTGACCCCCGACCCCTGACCCCCGACCTCTGACCCCTGACCTCTGACCCCCTGACCCAAGCCCAAGCCCAAAAATCCCAAGCCCAAAAAATAGGACTCTCAAAACCTAAACCCAAAAACTAAAACCTAAAAACCCAAAAACCTAAACCCAAAAACGCTCCAAACACTAATCCAAAAAAATAAGACGCTCAAAGCACTAACACAAAATATTAAGATGCTCAAAACCCTAACGCAAAAAATTAAGATGCTCCAAACCCTAACCCAAAAAATTAGGACACTCAAAACCTTAACCCTGGAGAACCTAACCTGAAAAAATCAATCAATAAATAAATAAAAATAAAATTTTAAAACCCTAACCCTAAATAATTGACCAAAAAGAAAACCCTAAGACCCTATCCCTAAAAAACCTTTCAACACTACAACCCATAAACTCTAAAACCCTAACACACTAACCCTGAAAAACTTAAAGCCTTAACCCCCAAATCCCTAAAATACTAACCGTTAAAAATCCAAACCTAAACAACTTAAAATCCTAAACATAAACCCTGAGAATACTTACCCTGAAACCCAACCCTAGTGCCCTACCCCTGAAACCTTAAAACCGTGAATCAATCTTTGGAAAATAACATAGGCTCAGGAGAGGATCTCACTACGCTTACCCTGACTCTGACTCTGACCCTGACCCTAACCCTAACCCTACCCCTAACCCTAAGCCTCACCCTCTAACCCTAACCCTAACACTAACCCAAAACCTAACCCTAACTCTAACCCTAACCCTAACCCTAACCCCTAACCATAAACCTAACCCCCTAACCCTAACCCTAACCCTAACCCCCTAACCATAACCCTAGCCCTAACCCTAACCCAAATCCCTAACCCTAAACCGAGCCCTAACCCGAACCCTCACCCTAACCCTAACCCGCCTAACCCTAACCCTAAACCTAACCCTAACCCCGAACCCGAACCCTAACCCCCTAACCATAACCCTAAGCCCTAACCCTAACCCTAATGAACCCTAAGCCTAACCCTATCCCTAACCCTAATGCTAACCTTAACCCTAACCCTAAACCTAACGCCCTGACCATAACCCTAACCCAAACCCTAACCCCAAACCCTAACACTACCCCTAACCCTAACCCCTAACCCTACCCCCCTAATACTACCCCTAACCCCCTAACGATAACCCTAGCCCTAACCCTAAAGAACCCTAACCTTAAACGAAAACCCTAACCCTAACCCTAACCCTAACCCCCTGGCAACCGCACCCCGCACACTTGGTTCCCCCCTCATTTTGGTTCCCCCCCCCCCCCCTTGGGTCCCCCCGGAAACAAAATCCCGCACACTTGGTTCCCCCCTCATTTTGGTTCCCCCCCCCGGTGCGCCCCACAAATGGGTCCCCCCGGAAACAAAACCCCGCACACTTGGTTCCCCCCTCATTTTGGTTCCCCCCCCGGTGCGCCCCACAAATGGGTCCCCCCGGAAACAAAACCCCGCACACTTGGTTCCCCCCTCATTTTGGTTCCCCCCCCCGGTGCGCCCCACAAATAGGTCCCCCCGGAAACAAAACCCCGCACACTTGGTTCCCCCCTCATTTTGGTTCCCCCCCACCCTTGGGGTCCCCCCAAGCCTCATGGACCCCCTCTGACCCCTGACCTCTGACCCCTGACCCCTGACCTCTGACCCCTGACCTCAGACCCCCGACCTATGACCCCTGACCCCTGACCTCTGACCCCTGACCTCTGACCCCCTGACCCTTGACCCCTGACCTCTGACGCCTGACCTCTGACCCCCCGACCCCTGACCTCTGACGCCTGACCCCTAACCTCTGACCCCTGACCCCTGACCTCCGGCCTCTGACCACTTCCCCCGGACCTCTGACCCCTGACCTCTGACCCCCTGACTCCTGACATCTGACCCCTGACCCCTGACCTCAGACACCCGACCCCTCAACTCCGGCCTCTGACCACTGACCCCTGACCCCTGACCTCTGACCCCCGACCACTGACTCCTGACCCCTGACCCCCGACCACTGACCCCGACCTCTGACCTCTGACCTGTGACCCCTGACCTCTGACCCCCTGACCCAAGCCCAAGCCCAAAAATCCCAAGCCCAAAAATCCCAAGCCCAAAAAATAGGACTCTCAAAACCTAAACCCAAAAACTAAAACCTAAAAACCCAAAAACCTAAACCCAAAAACGCTCCAAACACTAATCCAAAAAAATAAGACGCTCAAAGCACTAACACAAAATATTAAGATGCTCAAAACCCTAACGCAAAAAATTAAGATGCTCCAAACCCTAACCCAAAAAATTAGGACACTCAAAACCTTAACCCTGGAGAACCTAACCTGAAAAAATCAATCAATAAATAAATAAAAATAAAATTTTAAAACCCTAACCCTAAATAATTGACCAAAAAGAAAACCCTAAGACCCTATCCCTAAAAAACCTTTCAACACTACAACCCATAAACTCTAAAACCCTAACACACTAACCCTGAAAAACTTAAAGCCTTAACCCCCAAATCCCTAAAATACTAACCGTTAAAAATCCAAACCTAAACAACTTAAAATCCTAAACATAAACCCTGAGAATACTTACCCTGAAACCCAACCCTAGTGCCCTACCCCTGAAACCTTAAAACCGTGAATCAATCTTTGGAAAATAACATAGGCTCAGGAGAGGATCTCACTACGCTTACCCTGACTCTGACTCTGACCCTGACCCTAACCCTAACCCTACCCCTAACCCTAAGCCTCACCCTCTAACCCTAACCCTAACACTAACCCAAAACCTAACCCTAACTCTAACCCTACCCCTAACCCTAACCCCTAACCATAAACCTAACCCCCTAACCCTAACCCTAAACCCCTAACCATAACCCTAGCCCTAACCCTAACCCAAATCCCTAACCCTAAACCGAGCCCTAACCCGAACCCTCACCCTAACCCTAACCCGCCTAACCCTAACCCTAAACCTAACCCTAACCC
Organism: Anas platyrhynchos; assembly: GCF_047663525.1. Lineage (NCBI taxonomy): Eukaryota > Metazoa > Chordata > Aves > Anseriformes > Anatidae > Anas > Anas platyrhynchos. The sequence goes on along the minus strand of NC_092616.1, from coordinate 6,776,594 downwards.
CGAACCCGAACCCTAACCCCCTAACCATAACCCTAAGCCCTAACCCTAACCCTAATGAACCCTAAGCCTAACCCTATCCCTAACCCTAATGCTAACCTTAACCCTAACCCTAAACCTAACGCCCTGACCATAACCCTAACCCAAACCCTAACCCCAAACCCTAACACTACCCCTAACCCTAACCCCTAACCCTACCCCCCTAATACTGCCCCTAACCCCCTAACGATAACCCTAGCCCTAACCCTAAAGAACCCTAACCTTAAACGAAAACCCTAACCCTAACCCTAACCCTAACCCCCTGGCAACCGCACCCCGCACACTTGGTTCCCCCCTCATTTTGGTTCCCCCCCCCCCTTGGGTCCCCCCGGAAACAAAACCCCGCACACTTGGTTCCCCCCTCATTTTGGTTCCCCCCCCGGTGCGCCCCACAAATGGGTCCCCCCGGAAACAAAACCCCGCACACTTGGTTCCCCCCTCATTTTGGTCCCCCCCCCGGTGCGCCCCACAAATGGGTCCCCCCGGAAACAAAACCCCGCACACTTGGTTCCCCCCTCATTTTGGTTCCCCCCCCGGTGCGCCCCACAAATGGGTCCCCCCGGAAACAAAACCCCGCACACTTGGTTCCCCCCTCATTTTGGTTCCCCCCCCCGGTGCGCCCCACAAATGGGTCCCCCCGGAAACAAAACCCCGCACACTTGGTTCCCTCCTCATTTTGGTTCCCCCCCACCCTTGGGGTCCCCCCAAGCCTCATGAACCCCCTCTGACCCCCGACCTATGACCCCCGACTTATGACCCCTGACCCCTGACCTCTGACCCCCGACCACTGACTCCTGACCCCTGACCCCCGACCATTGACCCCCGACCCCTGACCCCCGACCTCTGACCCCTGACCTCTGACCCCCTGACCCAAGCCCAAGCCCAAAAATCCCAAGCCCAAAAAATAGGACTCTCAAAACCTAAACCCAAAAACTAAAACCTAAAAACCCAAAAACCTAAACCCAAAAACGCTCCAAACACTAATCCAAAAAAATAAGACGCTCAAAGCACTAACACAAAATATTAAGATGCTCAAAACCCTAACGCAAAAAATTAAGATGCTCCAAACCCTAACCCAAAAAATTAGGACACTCAAAACCTTAACCCTGGAGAACCTAACCTGAAAAAATCAATCAATAAATAAATAAAAATAAAATTTTAAAACCCTAACCCTAAATAATTGACCAAAAAGAAAACCCTAAGACCCTATCCCTAAAAAACCTTTCAACACTACAACCCATAAACTCTAAAACCCTAACACACTAACCCTGAAAAACTTAAAGCCTTAACCCCCAAATCCCTAAAATACTAACCGTTAAAAATCCAAACCTAAACAACTTAAAATCCTAAACATAAACCCTGAGAATACTTACCCTGAAACCCAACCCTAGTGCCCTACCCCTGAAACCTTAAAACCGTGAATCAATCTTTGGAAAATAACATAGGCTCAGGAGAGGATCTCACTACGCTTACCCTGACTCTGACTCTGACCCTGACCCTAACCCTAACCCTACCCCTAACCCTAAGCCTCACCCTCTAACCCTAACCCTAACACTAACCCAAAACCTAACCCTAACTCTAACCCTACCCCTAACCCTAACCCCTAACCATAAACCTAACCCCCTAACCCTAACCCTAACCCTAACCCCCTAACCATAACCCTAGCCCTAACCCTAACCCAAATCCCTAACCCTAAACCGAGCCCTAACCCGAACCCTCACCCTAACCCTAACCCGCCTAACCCTAACCCTAAACCTAACCCTAACCCCGAACCCGAACCCTAACCCCCTAACCATAACCCTAAGCCCTAACCCTAACCCTAATGAACCCTAAGCCTAACCCTATCCCTAACCCTAATGCTAACCTTAACCCTAACCCTAAACCTAACGCCCTGACCATAACCCTAACCCAAACCCTAACCCCAAACCCTAACACTACCCCTAACCCTAACCCCTAACCCTACCCCCCTAATACTGCCCCTAACCCCCTAACGATAACCCTAGCCCTAACCCTAAAGAACCCTAACCTTAAACGAAAACCCTAACCCTAACCCTAACCCTAACCCCCTGGCAACCGCACCCCGCACACTTGGTTCCCCCCTCATTTTGGTTCCCCCCCCCCCTTGGGTCCCCCCGGAAACAAATCCCCGCACACTTGGTTCCCCCCTCATTTTGGTTCCCCCCCGGTGCGCCCCACAAATGGGTCCCCCCGGAAACAAAACCCCGCACACTTGGTTCCCCCCTCATTTTGGTTCCCCCCCCCGGTGCGCCCCACAAATGGGTCCCCCTGGAAACAAAACCCCGCACACTTGGTTCCCCCCTCATTTTGGTTCCCCCCCCGGTGCGCCCCACAAATGGGTCCCCCCGGAAACAAAACCCCGCACACTTGGTTCCCCCCTCATTTTGGTTCCCCCCCCGGTGCGCCCCACAAATGGGTCCCCTCGGAAACAAAACCCCGCACATTTGGTTCCCCCCTCATTTTGGTTCCCCCCCCCGGTGCGCCCCACAAATGGGTCCCCCCGGAAACAAAACCCCGCACACTTGGTTCCCCCCTCATTTTGGTTCCCCCCCCCTTTGCGCCCCACAAATGGGTCCCCCCGGAAACAAAACCCCGCACACTTGGTTCCCCCCTCATTTTGGTTCCCCCCCAGGTGCGCCCCACAAATGGGTCCCCCCGGAAACAAAACCCCGCACACTTGGTTCCCCCCTCATTTTGGTTCCCCCCCCCCCGGTGCGCCCCACAAATAGGTCCCCCCGGAAACAAAACCCCGCACACTTGGTTCCCCCCTCATTTTGGTTCCCCCCCACCCTTGGGTCCCCCCGGAAACAAAACCCCGCACACTTGGTTCCCCCCTCATTTTGGTTCCCCCCCCCGGTGCGCCCCACAAATGGGTCCCCCCGGAAACAAAACCCCGCACACTTGGTTCCCCCCTCATTTTGGTTCCCCCCCCCGGTGCGCCCCACAAATGGGTCCCCCCGGAAACAAAACCCCGCACACTTGGTTCCCCCCTCATTTTGGTTCCTCCCCACCCTTGGGGTCCCCCCAAGCCTCATGGACCCCCTCTGACCCCCGACCTATGACCCCTGACCCCTGACCTCTGACCCCTGACCTCTGACCCCCGACCTATGACCCCTGACCCCTGACCTCTGACCCCCTGACCCTTGACCCCTGACCTCTGACGCCTGACCTCTGACCCCCCGACCCCTGACCTCTGATGCCTGACTCCTGACCTCTGACCCCTGACCCCTGACCTCAGACACCCGACCCCTCAACTCCGGCCTCTGACCACTGACCCCTGACCCCTGACCTCTGACCCCCGACCACTGACTCCTGACCCCTGACCCCCGACCACTGACCCCGACCTCTGACCTCTGACCTGTGACCCCTGACCTCTGACCCCCTGACCCAATCCCAAGCCCAAAAATCCCAAGCCCAAAAATCCCAAGCCCAAAAAATAGGACTCTCAAAACCTAAACCCAAAAACTAAAACCTAAAAACCCAAAAACCTAAACCCAAAAACGCTCCAAACACTAATCCAAAAAAATAAGACGCTCAAAGCACTAACACAAAATATTAAGATGCTCAAAACCCTAACGCAAAAAATTAAGATGCTCCAAACCCTAACCCAAAAAATTAGGACACTCAAAACCTTAACCCTGGAGAACCTAACCTGAAAAAATCAATCAATAAATAAATAAAAATAAAATTTTAAAACCCTAACCCTAAATAATTGACCAAAAAGAAAACCCTAAGACCCTATCCCTAAAAAACCTTTCAACACTACAACCCATAAACTCTAAAACCCTAACACACTAACCCTGAAAAACTTAAAGCCTTAACCCCCAAATCCCTAAAATACTAACCGTTAAAAATCCAAACCTAAACAACTTAAAATCCTAAACATAAACCCTGAGAATACTTACCCTGAAACCCAACCCTAGTGCCCTACCCCTGAAACCTTAAAACCGTGAATCAATCTTTGGAAAATAACATAGGCTCAGGAGAGGATCTCACTACGCTTACCCTGACTCTGACTCTGACCCTGACCCTAACCCTAACCCTACCCCTAACCCTAAGCCTCACCCTCTAACCCTAACCCTAACACTAACCCAAAACCTAACCCTAACTCTAACCCTACCCCTAACCCTAACCCCTAACCATAAACCTAACCCCCTAACCCTAACCCTAACCCTAACCCCCTAACCATAACCCTAGCCCTAACCCTAACCCAAATCCCTAACCCTAAACCGAGCCCTAACCCGAACCCTCACCCTAACCCTAACCCGCCTAACCCTAACCCTAAACCTAACCCTAACCCCGAACCCGAACCCTAACCCCCTAACCATAACCCTAAGCCCTAACCCTAACCCTAATGAACCCTAAGCCTAACCCTATCCCTAACCCTAATGCTAACCTTAACCCTAACCCTAAACCTAACGCCCTGACCATAACCCTAACCCAAACCCTAACCCCAAACCCTAACACTACCCCTAACCCTAACCCCTAACCCTACCCCCCTAATACTACCCCTAACCCCCTAACGATAACCCTAGCCCTAACCCTAAAGAACCCTAACCTTAAACGAAAACCCTAACCCTAACCCTAACCCTAACCCCCTGGCAACCGCACCCCGCACACTTGGTTCCCCCCTCATTTTGGTTCCCCCCCCCCCTTGGGTCCCCCCGGAAACAAAATCCCGCACACTTGGTTCCCCCCTCATTTTGGTTCCCCCCCCCGGTGCGCCCCACAAATGGGTCTCCCCGGAAACAAAACCCCGCACACTTGGTTCCCCCCTCATTTTGGTTCCCCCCTCCGGTGCGCCCCACAAATGGGTCTCCCCGGAAACAAAACCCCGCACACTTGGTTCCCCCCTCATTTTGGTTCCCCCCCACCCTTGGGGTCCCCCCAAGCCTCATGGACCCCCTCTGACCCCCGACCTATGACCCCTGACCCCTGACCTCTGACCCCTGACCTCTGACCCCCGACATCTGACCCCTGACCCCTGACCTCTGACCCCTGACCTCTGACCCCCTGACCCTTGACCCCTGACCTCTGACGCCTGACCTCTGACCCCCCGACCCCTGACCTCTGACGCCTGACCCCTGACCTCTGACCCCTGACCCCTGACCTCCGGCCTCTGACCACTTACCCCGGACCTCTGACCCCTGACCTCTGACCCCCTGACTCCTGACCTCTGACCCCTGACCCCTGACCTCAGACACCCGACCCCTCAACTCCGGCCTCTGACCACTGACCCCTGACCCCTGACCTCTGACCCCCAACCACTGACTCCTGACCCCTGACCCCCGACCCCTGACCCCCGACCCCTGACCCCCGACCTCTGACCCCTGACCTCTGACCCCCTGACCCAATCCCAAGCCCAAAAATCCCAAGCCCAAAAAATAGGACTCTCAAAACCTAAACCCAAAAACTAAAACCTAAAAACCCAAAAACCTAAACCCAAAAACGCTCCAAACACTAATCCAAAAAAATAAGACGCTCAAAGCACTAACACAAAATATTAAGATGCTCAAAACCCTAACGCAAAAAATTAAGATGCTCCAAACCCTAACCCAAAAAATTAGGACACTCAAAACCTTAACCCTGGAGAACCTAACCTGAAAAAATCAATCAATAAATAAATAAAAATAAAATTTTAAAACCCTAACCCTAAATAATTGACCAAAAAGAAAACCCTAAGACCCTATCCCTAAAAAACCTTTCAACACTACAACCCATAAACTCTAAAACCCTAACACACTAACCCTGAAAAACTTAAAGCCTTAACCCCCAAATCCCTAAAATACTAACCGTTAAAAATCCAAACCTAAACAACTTAAAATCCTAAACATAAACCCTGAGAATACTTACCCTGAAACCCAATCCTAGTGCCCTACCCCTGAAACCTTAAAACCGTGAATCAATCTTTGGAAAATAACATAGGCTCAGGAGAGGATCTCACTACGCTTACCCTGACTCTGACTCTGACCCTGACCCTAACCCTAACCCTACCCCTAACCCTAAGCCTCACCCTCTAACCCTAACCCTAACACTAACCCAAAACCTAACCCTAACTCTAACCCTACCCCTAACCCTAACCCCTAACCATAAACCTAACCCCCTAACCCTAACCCTAACCCTAACCCCCTAACCATAACCCTAGCCCTAACCCTAACCCAAATCCCTAACCCTAAACCGAGCCCTAACCCGAACCCTCACCCTAACCCTAACCCGCCTAACCCTAACCCTAAACCTAACCCTAACCCCGAACCCGAACCCTAACCCCCTAACCATAACCCTAAGCCCTAACCCTAACCCTAATGAACCCTAAGCCTAACCCTATCCCTAACCCTAATGCTAACCTTAACCCTAACCCTAAACCTAACGCCCTGACCATAACCCTAACCCAAACCCTAACCCCAAACCCTAACACTACCCCTAACCCTAACCCCTAACCCTACCCCCCTAATACTACCCCTAACCCCCTAACGATAACCCTAGCCCTAACCCTAAAGAACCCTAACCTTAAACGAAAACCCTAACCCTAACCCTAACCCTAACCCCCTGGCAACCGCACCCCGCACACTTGGTTCCCCCCTCATTTTGGTTCCCCCCCCCCCTTGGGTCCCCCCGGAAACAAAACCCCGCACACTTGGTTCCCCCCTCATTTTGGTTCCCCCCCCGGTGCGCCCCACAAATGGGTCCCCCCGGAAACAAAACCCCGCACACTTGGTTCCCCCCTCATTTTGGTTCCCCCCCCGGTGCGCCCCAAAAATGGGTCCCCCCGGAAACAAAACCCCGCACACTTGGTTCCCCCCTCATTTTGGTTCCCCCCGGTGCGCCCTACAAATGGGTCCCCCCGGAAACAAAACCCCGCACACTTGGTTCCCCCCTCATTTTGGTTCCCCCCCACCCTTGGGGTCCCCCCAAGCCTCATGGACCCCCTCTGACCCCCGACCTATGACCCCTGACCCCTGACCTCTGACCCCTGACCTCTGACCCCCGACCTATGACCCCTGACCCCTGACCTCTGACCCCTGACCTCTGACCCCCTGACCCTTGACCCCTGACCTCTGACGCCTGACCTCTGACCCCCCGACCCCTGACCTCTGACGCCTGACCCCTGACCTCTGACCCCTGACCCCTGACCTCCGGCCTCTGACCACTTACCCCGGACCTCTGACCCCTGACCTCTGACCCCCTGACTCCTGACCTCTGACCCCTGACCCCTGACCTCAGACACCCGACCCCTCAACTCCGGCCTCTGACCACTGACCCCTGACCCCTGACCTCTGACCCCCAACCACTGACTCCTGACCCCTGACCCCCGACCCCTGACCCCCGACCCCTGACCCCCGACCTCTGACCCCTGACCTCTGACCCCCTGACCCAAGCCCAAGCCCAAAAATCCCAAGCCCAAAAAATAGGACTCTCAAAACCTAAACCCAAAAACTAAAACCTAAAAACCCAAAAACCTAAACCCAAAAACGCTCCAAACACTAATCCAAAAAAATAAGACGCTCAAAGCACTAACACAAAATATTAAGATGCTCAAAACCCTAACGCAAAAAATTAAGATGCTCCAAACCCTAACCCAAAAAATTAGGACACTCAAAACCTTAACCCTGGAGAACCTAACCTGAAAAAATCAATCAATAAATAAATAAAAATAAAATTTTAAAACCCTAACCCTAAATAATTGACCAAAAAGAAAACCCTAAGACCCTATCCCTAAAAAACCTTTCAACACTACAACCCATAAACTCTAAAACCCTAACACACTAACCCTGAAAAACTTAAAGCCTTAACCCCCAAATCCCTAAAATACTAACCGTTAAAAATCCAAACCTAAACAACTTAAAATCCTAAACATAAACCCTGAGAATACTTACCCTGAAACCCAACCCTAGTGCCCTACCCCTGAAACCTTAAAACCGTGAATCAATCTTTGGAAAATAACATAGGCTCAGGAGAGGATCTCACTACGCTTACCCTGACTCTGACTCTGACCCTGACCCTAACCCTAACCCTACCCCTAACCCTAAGCCTCACCCTCTAACCCTAACCCTAACACTAACCCAAAACCTAACCCTAACTCTAACCCTACCCCTAACCCTAACCCCTAACCATAAACCTAACCCCCTAACCCTAACCCTAACCCTAACCCCCTAACCATAACCCTAGCCCTAACCCTAACCCAAATCCCTAACCCTAAACCGAGCCCTAACCCGAACCCTCACCCTAACCCTAACCCGCCTAACCCTAACCCTAAACCTAACCCTAACCCCGAACCCGAACCCTAACCCCCTAACCATAACCCTAAGCCCTAACCCTAACCCTAATGAACCCTAAGCCTAACCCTATCCCTAACCCTAATGCTAACCTTAACCCTAACCCTAAACCTAACGCCCTGACCATAACCCTAACCCAAACCCTAACCCCAAACCCTAACACTACCCCTAACCCTAACCCCTAACCCTACCCCCCTAATACTACCCCTAACCCCCTAACGATAACCCTAGCCCTAACCCTAAAGAACCCTAACCTTAAACGAAAACCCTAACCCTAACCCTAACCCTAACCCCCTGGCAACCGCACCCCGCACACTTGGTTCCCCCCTCATTTTGGTTCCCCCCCCCCCTTGGGTCCCCCCGGAAACAAAACCCCGCACACTTGGTTCCCCCCTCATTTTGGTTCCCCCCCCGGTGCGCCCCACAAATGGGTCCCCCCGGAAACAAAACCCCGCACACTTGGTTCCCCCCTCATTTTGGTTCCCCCCCCGGTGCGCCCCACAAATGGGTCCCCCCGGAAACAAAACCCCGCACACTTGGTTCCCCCCTCATTTTGGTTCCCCCCGGTGCGCCCCACAAATGGGTCCCCCCGGAAACAAAACCCCGCACACTTGGTTCCCCCCTCATTTTGGTTCCCCCCCACCCTTGGGGTCCCCCCAAGCCTCATGGACCCCCTCTGACCCCCGACCTATGACCCCTGACCCCTGAACTCTGACCCCTGACCTCTGACCCCCGACCTATGACCCCTGACCCCTGACCTCTGACCCCTGACCTCTGACGCCTGACCTCTGACCCCCCGACCCCTGACCTCTGACGCCTGACCCCTGACCTCTGACCCCTGACCCCTGACCTCCGGCCTCTGACCACTTCCCCCGGACCTCTGACCCCTGACCTCTGACCCCCTGACTCCTGACATCTGACCCCTGACCCCTGACCTCAGACACCCGACCCCTCAACTCCGGCCTCTGACCACTGACCCCTGACCCCTGACCTCTGACCCCCGACCACTGACTCCTGACCCCTGACCCCCGACCACTGACCCCGACCTCTGACCTCTGACCTGTGACCCCTGACCTCTGACCCCCTGACCCAATCCCAAGCCCAAAAATCCCAAGCCCAAAAATCCCAAGCCCAAAAAATAGGACTCTCAAAACCTAAACCCAAAAACTAAAACCTAAAAACCCAAAAACCTAAACCCAAAAACGCTCCAAACACTAATCCAAAAAAATAAGACGCTCAAAGCACTAACACAAAATATTAAGATGCTCAAAACCCTAACGCAAAAAATTAAGATGCTCCAAACCCTAACCCAAAAAATTAGGACACTCAAAACCTTAACCCTGGAGAACCTAACCTGAAAAAATCAATCAATAAATAAATAAAAATAAAATTTTAAAACCCTAACCCTAAATAATTGACCAAAAAGAAAACCCTAAGACCCTATCCCTAAAAAACCTTTCAACACTACAACCCATAAACTCTAAAACCCTAACACACTAACCCTGAAAAACTTAAAGCCTTAACCCCCAAATCCCTAAAATACTAACCGTTAAAAATCCAAACCTAAACAACTTAAAATCCTAAACATAAACCCTGAGAATACTTACCCTGAAACCCAACCCTAGTGCCCTACCCCTGAAACCTTAAAACCGTGAATCAATCTTTGGAAAATAACATAGGCTCAGGAGAGGATCTCACTACGCTTACCCTGACTCTGACTCTGACCCTGACCCTAACCCTAACCCTACCCCTAACCCTAAGCCTCACCCTCTAACCCTAACCCTAACACTAACCCAAAACCTAACCCTAACTCTAACCCTACCCCTAACCCTAACCCCTAACCATAAACCTAACCCCCTAACCCTAACCCTAACCCTAACCCCCTAACCATAACCCTAGCCCTAACCCTAACCCAAATCCCTAACCCTAAACCGAGCCCTAACCCGAACCCTCACCCTAACCCTAACCCGCCTAACCCTAACCCTAAACCTAACCCTAACCCCGAACCCGAACCCTAACCCCCTAACCATAACCCTAAGCCCTAACCCTAACCCTAATGAACCCTAAGCCTAACCCTATCCCTAACCCTAATGCTAACCTTAACCCTAACCCTAAACCTAACGCCCTGACCATAACCCTAACCCAAACCCTAACCCCAAACCCTAACACTACCCCTAACCCTAACCCCTAACCCTACCCCCCTAATACTACCCCTAACCCCCTAACGATAACCCTAGCCCTAACCCTAAAAAACCCTAACCTTAAACGAAAACCCTAACCCTAACCCTAACCCTAACCCCCTGGCAACCGCACCCCGCACACTTGGTTCCCCCCTCATTTTGGTTCCCCCCCCCCCTTGGGTCCCCCCGGAAACAAAACCCCGCACACTTGGTTCCCCCCTCATTTTGGTTCCCCCCCCCCCCGGTGCGCACCACAAATGGGTCCCCCCGGAAACAAAACCCCGCACACTTGGTTCCCTCCTCATTTTGGTTCCCCCCCACCCTTGGGGTCCCCCCAAGCCTCATGAACCCCCTCTGACCCCCGACCTATGACCCCTGACCTATGACCCCTGACCCCTGACCTCTGACCCCCGACATCTGACCCCTGACCCCTGACCTCTGACCCCTGACCTCTGACCCCCTGACCCTTGACCCCTGACCTCTGACGCCTGACCTCTGACCCCCCGACCCCTGACCTCTGACGCCTGACCCCTGACCTCTGACCCCTGACCCCTGACCTCCGGCCTCTGACCACTTAGCCCGGACCTCAGACCCCTGACCTCTGACCCCCTGACTCCTGACCTCTGACCCCTGACCCCTGACCTCAGACACCCGACCCCTCAACTCCGGCCTCTGACCACTGACCCCTGACCCCTGACCTCTGACCTGTGACCCCTGACCTCTGACCCCCTGACCCAATCCCAAGCCCAAAAATCCCAAGCCCAAAAATCCCAAGCCCAAAAAATAGGACTCTCAAAACCTAAACCCAAAAACTAAAACCTAAAAACCCAAAAACCTAAACCCAAAAACGCTCCAAACACTAATCCAAAAAAATAAGACGCTCAAAGCACTAACACAAAATATTAAGATGCTCAAAACCCTAACGCAAAAAATTAAGATGCTCCAAACCCTAACCCAAAAAATTAGGACACTCAAAACCTTAACCCTGGAGAACCTAACCTGAAAAAATCAATCAATAAATAAATAAAAATAAAATTTTAAAACCCTAACCCTAAATAATTGACCAAAAAGAAAACCCTAAGACCCTATCCCTAAAAAACCTTTCAACACTACAACCCATAAACTCTAAAACCCTAACACACTAACCCTGAAAAACTTAAAGCCTTAACCCCCAAATCCCTAAAATACTAACCGTTAAAAATCCAAACCTAAACAACTTAAAATCCTAAACATAAACCCTGAGAATACTTACCCTGAAACCCAACCCTAGTGCCCTACCCCTGAAACCTTAAAACCGTGAATCAATCTTTGGAAAATAACATAGGCTCAGGAGAGGATCTCACTACGCTTACCCTGACTCTGACTCTGACCCTGACCCTAACCCTAACCCTACCCCTAACCCTAAGCCTCACCCTCTAACCCTAACCCTAACACTAACCCAAAACCTAACCCTAACTCTAACCCTACCCCTAACCCTAACCCCTAACCATAAACCTAACCCCCTAACCCTAACCCTAACCCTAACCCCCTAACCATAACCCTAGCCCTAACCCTAACCCAAATCCCTAACCCTAAACCGAGCCCTAACCCGAACCCTCACCCTAACCCTAACCCGCCTAACCCTAACCCTAAACCTAACCCTAACCCCGAACCCGAACCCTAACCCCCTAACCATAACCCTAAGCCCTAACCCTAACCCTAATGAACCCTAAGCCTAACCCTATCCCTAACCCTAATGCTAACCTTAACCCTAACCCTAAACCTAACGCCCTGACCATAACCCTAACCCAAACCCTAACCCCAAACCCTAACACTACCCCTAACCCTAACCCCTAACCCTACCCCCCTAATACTACCCCTAACCCCCTAACGATAACCCTAGCCCTAACCCTAAAAAACCCTAACCTTAAACGAAAACCCTAACCCTAACCCTAACCCTAACCCCCTGGCAACCGCACCCCGCACACTTGGTTCCCCCCTCATTTTGGTTCCCCCCCCCCCTTGGGTCCCCCCGGAAACAAAACCCCGCACACTTGGTTCCCCCCTCACTTTGGTTCCCCCCCCCGGTGCGCCCCACAAATGGGTCCCCCCGGAAACATAACCCCGCACACTTGGTTCCCCCCTCATTTTGGTTCCCCCCACCGGTGCGCCCCACAAATGGGTCCCCCCGGAAACAAAACCCCGCACACTTGGTTCCCCCCTCATTTTGGTTCCCCCCCCCCCGGTGCGCCCCACAAATGGGTCCCCCCGGAAACAAAACCCCGCACACTTGGTTCCCCCCTCATTTTGGTTCCCCCCCCCCTGTGCGCCCCACAAATGGGTCCCCCCGGAAACAAAACCCCGCACACTTGGTTCCCTCCTCATTTTGGTTCCCCCCCACCCTTGGGGTCCCCCCAAGCCTCATGAACCCCCTCTGACCCCCGACCTATGACCCCCGACCTATGACCCCTGACCCCTGACCTCTGACCCCCGACATCTGACCCCTGACCCCTGACCTCTGACCCCTGACCTCTGACCCCCTGACCCTTGACCCCTGACCTCTGACGCCTGACCTCTGACCCCCCGACCCCTGACCTCTGACGCCTGACCCCTGACCTCTGACCCCTGACCCCTGACCTCCGGCCTCTGACCACTTAGCCCGGACCTCAGACCCCTGACCTCTGACCCCCTGACTCCTGACCTCTGACCCCTGACCCCTGACCTCAGACACCCGACCCCTCAACTCCGGCCTCTGACCACTGACCCCTGACCCCTGACCTCTGACCTGTGACCCCTGACCTCTGACCCCCTGACCCAATCCCAAGCCCAAAAATCCCAAGCCCAAAAATCCCAAGCCCAAAAAATAGGACTCTCAAAACCTAAACCCAAAAACTAAAACCTAAAAACCCAAAAACCTAAACCCAAAAACGCTCCAAACACTAATCCAAAAAAATAAGACGCTCAAAGCACTAACACAAAATATTAAGATGCTCAAAACCCTAACGCAAAAAATTAAGATGCTCCAAACCCTAACCCAAAAAATTAGGACACTCAAAACCTTAACCCTGGAGAACCTAACCTGAAAAAATCAATCAATAAATAAATAAAAATAAAATTTTAAAACCCTAACCCTAAATAATTGACCAAAAAGAAAACCCTAAGACCCTATCCCTAAAAAACCTTTCAACACTACAACCCATAAACTCTAAAACCCTAACACACTAACCCTGAAAAACTTAAAGCCTTAACCCCCAAATCCCTAAAATACTAACCGTTAAAAATCCAAACCTAAACAACTTAAAATCCTAAACATAAACCCTGAGAATACTTACCCTGAAACCCAACCCTAGTGCCCTACCCCTGAAACCTTAAAACCGTGAATCAATCTTTGGAAAATAACATAGGCTCAGGAGAGGATCTCACTACGCTTACCCTGACTCTGACTCTGACCCTGACCCTAACCCTAACCCTACCCCTAACCCTAAGCCTCACCCTCTAACCCTAACCCTAACACTAACCCAAAACCTAACCCTAACTCTAACCCTACCCCTAACCCTAACCCCTAACCATAAACCTAACCCCCTAACCCTAACCCTAACCCTAACCCCCTAACCATAACCCTAGCCCTAACCCTAACCCAAATCCCTAACCCTAAACCGAGCCCTAACCCGAACCCTCACCCTAACCCTAACCTGCCTAACGCTAACCCTAAACCTAACCCTAACCCCGAACCCGAACCCTAACCCCCTAACCATAACCCTAAGCCCTAACCCTAACCCTAATGAACCCTAAGCCTAACCCTATCCCTAACCCTAATGCTAACCTTAACCCTAACCCTAAACCTAACGCCCTGACCATAACCCTAACCCAAACCCTAACCCCAAACCCTAACACTACCCCTAACCCTAACCCCTAACCCTACCCCCCTAATACTGCCCCTAACCCCCTAACGATAACCCTAGCCCTAACCCTAAGGAACCCTAACCTTAAACGAAAACCCTAACCCTAACCCTAACCCTAACCCCCTGGCAACCGCACCCCGCACACTTGGTTCCCCCCTCATTTTGGTTCCCCCCCCCCCTTGGGTCCCCCCGGAAACAAAACCCCGCACACTTGGTTCCCCCCTCATTTTGGTTCCCCCCCCCGGTGCGCCCCACAAATGGGTCCCCCCGGAAACAAAACCCCGCACACTTGGTTCCCCCCTCATTTTGGTTCCCCCCCCCCGGTGCGCCCCACAAATGGGTCCCCCCGGAAACAAAACCCCGCACACTTGGTTCCCCCCTCATTTTGGTTCCCCCCCCGGTGCGCCCCACAAATGGGTCCCCCCGGAAACAAAACCCCGCACACTTGGTTCCCCCCTCATTTTGGTTCCCCCCCCCGGTGCGCCCCACAAATGGGTCCCCCCGGAAACAAAACCCCGCACACTTGGTTCCCTCCTCATTTTGGTTCCCCCCCACCCTTGGGGTCCCCCCAAGCCTCATGAACCCCCTCTGACCCCCGACCTATGACCCCCGACCTATGACCCCTGACCCCTGACCTCTGACCCCCGACATCTGACCCCTGACCCCTGACCTCTGACCCCTGACCTCTGACCCCCTGACCCTTGACCCCTGACCTCTGACGCCTGACCTCTGACCCCCCGACCCCTGACCTCTGACGCCTGACCCCTGACCTCTGACCCCTGACCCCTGACCTCCGGCCTCTGACCACTTACCCCGGACCTCTGACCCCTGACCTCTGACCCCCTGACTCCTGACCTCTGACCCCTGACCCCTGACCTCAGACACCCGACCCCTCAACTCCGGCCTCTGACCACTGACCCCTGACCCCTGACCTCTGACCCCCAACCACTGACTCCTGACCCCTGACCCCCGACCCCTGACCCCCGACCCCTGACCCCCGACCTCTGACCCCTGACCTCTGACCCCCTGACCCAAGCCCAAGCCCAAAAATCCCAAGCCCAAAAAATAGGACTCTCAAAACCTAAACCCAAAAACTAAAACCTAAAAACCCAAAAACCTAAACCCAAAAACGCTCCAAACACTAATCCAAAAAAATAAGACGCTCAAAGCACTAACACAAAATATTAAGATGCTCAAAACCCTAACGCAAAAAATTAAGATGCTCCAAACCCTAACCCAAAAAATTAGGACACTCAAAACCTTAACCCTGGAGAACCTAACCTGAAAAAATCAATCAATAAATAAATAAAAATAAAATTTTAAAACCCTAACCCTAAATAATTGACCAAAAAGAAAACCCTAAGACCCTATCCCTAAAAAACCTTTCAACACTACAACCCATAAACTCTAAAACCCTAACACACTAACCCTGAAAAACTTAAAGCCTTAACCCCCAAATCCCTAAAATACTAACCGTTAAAAATCCAAACCTAAACAACTTAAAATCCTAAACATAAACCCTGAGAATACTTACCCTGAAACCCAACCCTAGTGCCCTACCCCTGAAACCTTAAAACCGTGAATCAATCTTTGGAAAATAACATAGGCTCAGGAGAGGATCTCACTACGCTTACCCTGACTCTGACTCTGACCCTGACCCTAACCCTAACCCTACCCCTAACCCTAAGCCTCACCCTCTAACCCTAACCCTAACACTAACCCAAAACCTAACCCTAACTCTAACCCTACCCCTAACCCTAACCCCTAACCATAAACCTAACCCCCTAACCCTAACCCTAACCCTAACCCCCTAACCATAACCCTAGCCCTAACCCTAACCCAAATCCCTAACCCTAAACCGAGCCCTAACCCGAACCCTCACCCTAACCCTAACCCGCCTAACCCTAACCCCGAACCCGAACCCTAACCCCCTAACCATAACCCTAAGCCCTAACCCTAACCCTAATGAACCCTAAGCCTAACCCTATCCCTAACCCTAATGCTAACCTTAACCCTAACCCTAAACCTAACGCCCTGACCATAACCCTAACCCAAACCCTAACCCCAAACCCTAACACTACCCCTAACCCTAACCCCTAACCCTACCCCCCTAATACTACCCCTAACCCCCTAACGATAACCCTAGCCCTAACCCTAAAGAACCCTAACCTTAAACGAAAACCCTAACCCTAACCCTAACCCTAACCCCCTGGCAACCGCACCCCGCACACTTGGTTCCCCCCTCATTTTGGTTCCCCCCCCCCCCTTGGGTCCCCCCGGAAACAAAATCCCGCACACTTGGTTCCCCCCTCATTTTGGTTCTCCCCCCCGGTGCGCCCCACAAATGGGTCCCCCCGGAAACAAAACCCCGCACACTTGGTTCCCCCCTCATTTTGGTTCCCCCCCCGGTGCGCCTCACAAATGGGTCCCCCAGGAAACAAAACCCCGCACACTTGGTTCCCCCCTCATTTTGGTTCCCCCCCCCAGGTGCGCCCCACAAATGGGTCCCCCCGGAAACAAAACCCCGCACACTTGGTTCCCTCCTCATTTTGGTTCCCCCCCCCGGTGCGCCCCACAAATGGGTCCCCCCGGAAACAAAACCCCGCACACTTGGTTCCCCCCTCATTTTGGTTCCCCCCCACCCTTGGGGTCCCCCCAAGCCTCATGGACCCCCTCTGACCCCCGACCTATGACCCCTGACCCCTGACCTCTGACCCCTGACCCCTGACCTCCGGCCTCTGACCACTTACCCCGGACCTCTGACCCCTGACCTCTGACCCCCTGACTCCTGACCTCTGACCCCTGACCCCTGAACTCAGACACCCGACCCCTCAACTCCGGCCTCTGACCACTGACCCCTGACCCCTGACCTCTGACCCCCAACCACTGACTCCTGACCCCTGACCCCCGACCCCTGACCCCCGACCCCTGACCCCCGACCTCTGACCCCTGACCTCTGACCCCCTGACCCAATCCCAAGCCCAAAAATCCCAAGCCCAAAAAATAGGACTCTCAAAACCTAAACCCAAAAACTAAAACCTAAAAACCCAAAAACCTAAACCCAAAAACGCTCCAAACACTAATCCAAAAAAATAAGACGCTCAAAGCACTAACACAAAATATTAAGATGCTCAAAACCCTAACGCAAAAAATTAAGATGCTCCAAACCCTAACCCAAAAAATTAGGACACTCAAAACCTTAACCCTGGAGAACCTAACCTGAAAAAATCAATCAATAAATAAATAAAAATAAAATTTTAAAACCCTAACCCTAAATAATTGACCAAAAAGAAAACCCTAAGACCCTATCCCTAAAAAACCTTTCAACACTACAACCCATAAACTCTAAAACCCTAACACACTAACCCTGAAAAACTTAAAGCCTTAACCCCCAAATCCCTAAAATACTAACCGTTAAAAATCCAAACCTAAACAACTTAAAATCCTAAACATAAACCCTGAGAATACTTACCCTGAAACCCAACCCTAGTGCCCTACCCCTGAAACCTTAAAACCGTGAATCAATCTTTGGAAAATAACATAGGCTCAGGAGAGGATCTCACTACGCTTACCCTGACTCTGACTCTGACCCTGACCCTAACCCTAACCCTACCCCTAACCCTAAGCCTCACCCTCTAACCCTAACCCTAACACTAACCCAAAACCTAACCCTAACTCTAACCCTACCCCTAACCCTAACCCCTAACCATAAACCTAACCCCCTAACCCTAACCCTAACCCTAACCCCCTAACCATAACCCTAGCCCTAACCCTAACCCAAATCCCTAACCCTAAACCGAGCCCTAACCCGAACCCTCACCCTAACCCTAACCCGCCTAACCCTAACCCTAAACCTAACCCTAACCCCGAACCCGAACCCTAACCCCCTAACCATAACCCTAAGCCCTAACCCTAACCCTAATGAACCCTAAGCCTAACCCTATCCCTAACCCTAATGCTAACCTTAACCCTAACCCTAAACCTAACGCCCTGACCATAACCCTAACCCAAACCCTAACCCCAAACCCTAACACTACCCCTAACCCTAACCCCTAACCCTACCCCCCTAATACTACCCCTAAACCCCCTAACGATAACCCTAGCCCTAACCCTAAAGAACCCTAACCTTAAACGAAAACCCTAACCCTAACCCTAACCCTAACCCCCTGGCAACCGCACCCCGCACACTTGGTTCCCCCCTCATTTTGGTTCCCCCCCCCCCTTGGGTCCCCCCGGAAACAAAATCCCGCACACTTGGTTCCCCCCTCATTTTGGTTCCCCCCCCCGGTGCGCCCCACAAATGGGTCTCCCCGGAAACAAAACCCCGCACACTTGGTTCCCCCCTCATTTTGGTTCCCCCCTCCGGTGCGCCCCACAAATGGGTCTCCCCGGAAACAAAACCCCGCACACTTGGTTCCCCCCTCATTTTGGTTCCCCCCCACCCTTGGGGTCCCCCCAAGCCTCATGGACCCCCTCTGACCCCCGACCTATGACCCCTGACCCCTGACCTCTGACCCCAGACCTCTGACCCCCGACATCTGACCCCTGACCCCTGACCCCTGACCTCTGACCCCTGACCTCTGACCCCTGACCCTTGACCCCTGACCTCTGACCCCTGACCCCTGACCTCTGACCCCTGACCTCTGACCCCTGACCCTTGACCCCTGACCTCTGACACCTGACCTCTGACCCCCCGACCCCTGACCTCTGACCCCTGACCCCTGACCTCCGGCCTCTGACCACTTACCCCGGACCTCTGACCCCTGACCTCTGACCCCCTGACTCCTGACCTCTGACCCCTGACCCCAGACCTCAGACACCCAACCCCTCAACTCCGGCCTCTGACCACTGACCCCTGACCCCTGACCTCTGACCCCCGACCACTGACTCCTGACCCCTGACCCCCGACCATTGACCCCCGACCCCTGACCCCCGACCTCTGACCCCTGACCTCTGACCCCCTGACCCAAGCCCAAGCCCAAAAATCCCAAGCCCAAAAAATAGGACTCTCAAAACCTAAACCCAAAAACTAAAACCTAAAAACCCAAAAACCTAAACCCAAAAACGCTCCAAACACTAATCCAAAAAAATAAGACGCTCAAAGCACTAACACAAAATATTAAGATGCTCAAAACCCTAACGCAAAAAATTAAGATGCTCCAAACCCTAACCCAAAAAATTAGGACACTCAAAACCTTAACCCTGGAGAACCTAACCTGAAAAAATCAATCAATAAATAAATAAAAATAAAATTTTAAAACCCTAACCCTAAATAATTGACCAAAAAGAAAACCCTAAGACCCTATCCCTAAAAAACCTTTCAACACTACAACCCATAAACTCTAAAACCCTAACACACTAACCCTGAAAAACTTAAAGCCTTAACCCCCAAATCCCTAAAATACTAACCGTTAAAAATCCAAACCTAAACAACTTAAAATCCTAAACATAAACCCTGAGAATACTTACCCTGAAACCCAACCCTAGTGCCCTACCCCTGAAACCTTAAAACCGTGAATCAATCTTTGGAAAATAACATAGGCTCAGGAGAGGATCTCACTACGCTTACCCTGACTCTGACTCTGACCCTGACCCTAACCCTAACCCTACCCCTAACCCTAAGCCTCACCCTCTAACCCTAACCCTAACACTAACCCAAAACCTAACCCTAACTCTAACCCTACCCCTAACCCTAACCCCTAACCATAAACCTAACCCCCTAACCCTAACCCTAACCCTAACCCCCTAACCATAACCCTAGCCCTAACCCTAACCCAAATCCCTAACCCTAAACCGAGCCCTAACCCGAACCCTCACCCTAACCCTAACCCGCCTAACCCTAACCCTAAACCTAACCCTAACCCCGAACCCGAACCCTAACCCCCTAACCATAACCCTAAGCCCTAACCCTAACCCTAATGAACCCTAAGCCTAACCCTATCCCTAACCCTAATGCTAACCTTAACCCTAACCCTAAACCTAACGCCCTGACCATAACCCTAACCCAAACCCTAACCCCAAACCCTAACACTACCCCTAACCCTAACCCCTAACCCTACCCCCCTAATACTGCCCCTAACCCCCTAACGATAACCCTAGCCCTAACCCTAAAGAACCCTAACCTTAAACGAAAACCCTAACCCTAACCCTAACCCTAACCCCCTGGCAACCGCACCCCGCACACTTGGTTCCCCCCTCATTTTGGTTCCCCCCCCCCCCTTGGGTCCCCCCGGAAACAAAATCCCGCACACTTGGTTCCCCCCTCATTTTGGTTCCCCCCCCCGGTGCGCCCCACAGATGGGTCCCCCCGGAAACAAAACCCCGCACACTTGGTTCCCCCCTCATTTTGGTTCCCCCCCCCGGTGCGCCCCACAAATGGGTCCCCCCGGAAACAAAACCCCGCACACTTGGTTCCCCCCTCATTTTGGTTCCCCCCCCCTGGTGCGCCCCACAAATGGGTCCCCCCGGAAACAAAACCCCGCACACTTGGTTCCCCCCTCATTTTGGTTCCCCCCCACCCTTGGGGTCCCCCCAAGCCTCATGGACCCCCTCTGACCCCCGACCTATGACCCCTGACCCCTGACCTCTGACCCCTGACCTCTGACCTTCGACCTATGACCCCTGACCCCTGACCTCTGACCCCTGACCTCTGACCCCCTGACCCTTGACCCCTGACCTCTGACGCCTGACCTCTGACCCCCCGACCCCTGACCTCTGATGCCTGACCCCTGACCTCTGACCCCTGACCCCTGACCTCCGGCCTCTGACCACTTCCCCCGGACCTCTGACCCCTGACCTCTGACCCCCTGACTCCTGACATCTGACCCCTGACCCCTGACCTCAGACACCCGACCCCTCAACTCCGGCCTCTGACCACTGACCCCTGACCCCTGACCTCTGACCCCCGACCACTGACTCCTGACCCCTGACCCCCGACCACTGACCCCGACCTCTGACCTCTGACCTGTGACCCCTGACCTCTGACCCCCTGACCCAAGCCCAAGCCCAAAAATCCCAAGCCCAAAAATCCCAAGCCCAAAAAATAGGACTCTCAAAACCTAAACCCAAAAACTAAAACCTAAAAACCCAAAAACCTAAACCCAAAAACGCTCCAAACACTAATCCAAAAAAATAAGACGCTCAAAGCACTAACACAAAATATTAAGATGCTCAAAACCCTAACGCAAAAAATTAAGATGCTCCAAACCCTAACCCAAAAAATTAGGACACTCAAAACCTTAACCCTGGAGAACCTAACCTGAAAAAATCAATCAATAAATAAATAAAAATAAAATTTTAAAACCCTAACCCTAAATAATTGACCAAAAAGAAAACCCTAAGACCCTATCCCTAAAAAACCTTTCAACACTACAACCCATAAACTCTAAAACCCTAACACACTAACCCTGAAAAACTTAAAGCCTTAACCCCCAAATCCCTAAAATACTAACCGTTAAAAATCCAAACCTAAACAACTTAAAATCCTAAACATAAACCCTGAGAATACTTACCCTGAAACCCAACCCTAGTGCCCTACCCCTGAAACCTTAAAACCGTGAATCAATCTTTGGAAAATAACATAGGCTCAGGAGAGGATCTCACTACGCTTACCCTGACTCTGACTCTGACCCTGACCCTAACCCTAACCCTACCCCTAACCCTAAGCCTCACCCTCTAACCCTAACCCTAACACTAACCCAAAACCTAACCCTAACTCTAACCCTACCCCTAACCCTAACCCCTAACCATAAACCTAACCCCCTAACCCTAACCCTAACCCTAACCCCCTAACCATAACCCTAGCCCTAACCCTAACCCAAATCCCTAACCCTAAACCGAGCCCTAACCCGAACCCTCACCCTAACCCTAACCCGCCTAACCCTAACCCTAAACCTAACCCTAACCCCGAACCCGAACCCTAACCCCCTAACCATAACCCTAAGCCCTAACCCTAACCCTAATGAACCCTAAGCCTAACCCTATCCCTAACCCTAATGCTAACCTTAACCCTAACCCTAAACCTAACGCCCTGACCATAACCCTAACCCAAACCCTAACCCCAAACCCTAACACTACCCCTAACCCTAACCCCTAACCCTACCCCCCTAATACTGCCCCTAACCCCCTAACGATAACCCTAGCCCTAACCCTAAAGAACCCTAACCTTAAACGAAAACCCTAACCCTAACCCTAACCCTAACCCCCTGGCAACCGCACCCCGCACACTTGGTTCCCCCCTCATTTTGGTTCCCCCCCCCCCCTTGGGTCCCCCCGGAAACAAAATCCCGCACACTTGGTTCCCCCCTCATTTTGGTTCCCCCCCCCGGTGCGCCCCACAGATGGGTCCCCCCGGAAACAAAACCTCGCACACTTGGTTCCCCCCTCATTTTGGTTCCCCCCCCCGGTGCGCCCCACAAATGGGTCCCCCCGGAAACAAAACCCCGCACACTTGGTTCCCCCCTCATTTTGGTTCCCCCCCCCTGGTGCGCCCCACAAATGGGTCCCCCCGGAAACAAAACCCCGCACACTTGGTTCCCCCCTCATTTTGGTTCCCCCCCACCCTTGGGGTCCCCCCAAGCCTCATGGACCCCCTCTGACCCCCGACCTATGACCCCTGACCCCTGACCTCTGACCCCTGACCTCTGACCTTCGACCTATGACCCCTGACCCCTGACCTCTGACCCCTGACCTCTGACCCCCTGACCCTTGACCCCTGACCTCTGACGCCTGACCTCTGACCCCCCGACCCCTGACCTCTGATGCCTGACCCCTGACCTCTGACCCCTGACCCCTGACCTCCGGCCTCTGACCACTTCCCCCGGACCTCTGACCCCTGACCTCTGACCCCCTGACTCCTGACATCTGACCCCTGACCCCTGACCTCAGACACCCGACCCCTCAACTCCGGCCTCTGACCACTGACCCCTGACCCCTGACCTCTGACCCCCGACCACTGACTCCTGACCCCTGACCCCCGACCACTGACCCCGACCTCTGACCTCTGACCTGTGACCCCTGACCTCTGACCCCCTGACCCAAGCCCAAGCCCAAAAATCCCAAGCCCAAAAATCCCAAGCCCAAAAAATAGGACTCTCAAAACCTAAACCCAAAAACTAAAACCTAAAAACCCAAAAACCTAAACCCAAAAACGCTCCAAACACTAATCCAAAAAAATAAGACGCTCAAAGCACTAACACAAAATATTAAGATGCTCAAAACCCTAACGCAAAAAATTAAGATGCTCCAAACCCTAACCCAAAAAATTAGGACACTCAAAACCTTAACCCTGGAGAACCTAACCTGAAAAAATCAATCAATAAATAAATAAAAATAAAATTTTAAAACCCTAACCCTAAATAATTGACCAAAAAGAAAACCCTAAGACCCTATCCCTAAAAAACCTTTCAACACTACAACCCATAAACTCTAAAACCCTAACACACTAACCCTGAAAAACTTAAAGCCTTAACCCCCAAATCCCTAAAATACTAACCGTTAAAAATCCAAACCTAAACAACTTAAAATCCTAAACATAAACCCTGAGAATACTTACCCTGAAACCCAACCCTAGTGCCCTACCCCTGAAACCTTAAAACCGTGAATCAATCTTTGGAAAATAACATAGGCTCAGG
The DNA here is from genome assembly GCF_047663525.1 of Anas platyrhynchos. Lineage (NCBI taxonomy): Eukaryota > Metazoa > Chordata > Aves > Anseriformes > Anatidae > Anas > Anas platyrhynchos. The sequence goes on along the minus strand of NC_092616.1, from coordinate 6,752,574 downwards.
AGAGGATCTCACTACGCTTACCCTGACTCTGACTCTGACCCTGACCCTAACCCTAACCCTACCCCTAACCCTAAGCCTCACCCTCTAACCCTAACCCTAACACTAACCCAAAACCTAACCCTAACTCTAACCCTACCCCTAACCCTAACCCCTAACCATAAACCTAACCCCCTAACCCTAACCCTAACCCCCTAACCATAACCCTAGCCCTAACCCTAACCCAAATCCCTAACCCTAAACCGAGCCCTAACCCGAACCCTCACCCTAACCCTAACCCGCCTAACCCTAACCCTAAACCTAACCCTAACCCCGAACCCGAACCCTAACCCCCTAACCATAACCCTAAGCCCTAACCCTAACCCTAATGAACCCTAAGCCTAACCCTATCCCTAACCCTAATGCTAACCTTAACCCTAACCCTAAACCTAACGCCCTGACCATAACCCTAACCCAAACCCTAACCCCAAACCCTAACACTACCCCTAACCCTAACCCCTAACCCTACCCCCCTAATACTGCCCCTAACCCCCTAACGATAACCCTAGCCCTAACCCTAAAGAACCCTAACCTTAAACGAAAACCCTAACCCTAACCCTAACCCTAACCCCCTGGCAACCGCACCCCGCACACTTGGTTCCCCCCTCATTTTGGTTCCCCCCCCCCCTTGGGTCCCCCCGGAAACAAAACCCCGCACACTTGGTTCCCCCCTCATTTTGGTTCCCCCCCCCGGTGCGCCCCACAAATGGGTCCCCCCGGAAACAAAACCCCGCACACTTGGTTCCCCCCTCATTTTGGTTCCCCCCCCCCGGTGCGCCCCACAAATGGGTCCCCCCGGAAACAAAACCCCGCACACTTGGTTCCCCCCTCATTTTGGTTCCCCCCCCGGTGCGCCCCACAAATGGGTCCCCCCGGAAACAAAACCCCGCACACTTGGTTCCCCCCTCATTTTGGTTCCCCCCCCCCGGTGCGCCCCACAAATGGGTCCCCCCGGAAACAAAACCCCGCACACTTGGTTCCCCCCTCATTTTGGTTCCCCCCCACCCTTGGGGTCCCCCCAAGCCTCATGAACCCCCTCTGACCACCGACCTATGACCCCCGACCTATGACCCCTGACCCCTGACCTCTGACCCCCGACATCTGACCCCTGACCCCTGACCCCTGACCCCTGACCCCTGACCTCTGACCCCTGACCTCTGACCCCCTGACTCCTGACCCCTGACCTCTGACGCCTGAGCTCTGACCCCCCGACCCCTGACCTCTGACGCCTGACCCCTGACCTCTGACCCCTGACCCCTGACCTCCGGCCTCTGACCACTTAGCCCGGACCTCTGACCCCTGACCTCTGACCCCCTGACTCCTGACCTCTGACCCCTGACCCCTGACCTCAGACACCCGACCCCTCAACTCCGGCCTCTGACCACTGACCCCTGACCCCTGACCTCTGACCCCCAACCACTGACTCCTGACCCCTGACCCCCGACCTCTGACCTCTGACCTGTGACCCCTGACCTCTGACCCCCTGACCCAAGCCCAAGCCCAAAAATCCCAAGCCCAAAAATCCCAAGCCCAAAAAATAGGACTCTCAAAACCTAAACCCAAAAACTAAAACCTAAAAACCCAAAAACCTAAACCCAAAAACGCTCCAAACACTAATCCAAAAAAATAAGACGCTCAAAGCACTAACACAAAATATTAAGATGCTCAAAACCCTAACGCAAAAAATTAAGATGCTCCAAACCCTAACCCAAAAAATTAGGACACTCAAAACCTTAACCCTGGAGAACCTAACCTGAAAAAATCAATCAATAAATAAATAAAAATAAAATTTTAAAACCCTAACCCTAAATAATTGACCAAAAAGAAAACCCTAAGACCCTATCCCTAAAAAACCTTTCAACACTACAACCCATAAACTCTAAAACCCTAACACACTAACCCTGAAAAACTTAAAGCCTTAACCCCCAAATCCCTAAAATACTAACCGTTAAAAATCCAAACCTAAACAACTTAAAATCCTAAACATAAACCCTGAGAATACTTACCCTGAAACCCAACCCTAGTGCCCTACCCCTGAAACCTTAAAACCGTGAATCAATCTTTGGAAAATAACATAGGCTCAGGAGAGGATCTCACTACGCTTACCCTGACTCTGACTCTGACCCTGACCCTAACCCTAACCCTACCCCTAACCCTAAGCCTCACCCTCTAACCCTAACCCTAACACTAACCCAAAACCTAACCCTAACTCTAACCCTACCCCTAACCCTAACCCCTAACCATAAACCTAACCCCCTAACCCTAACCCTAACCCCCTAACCATAACCCTAGCCCTAACCCTAACCCAAATCCCTAACCCTAAACCGAGCCCTAACCCGAACCCTCACCCTAACCCTAACCCGCCTAACCCTAACCCTAAACCTAACCCTAACCCCGAACCCGAACCCTAACCCCCTAACCATAACCCTAAGCCCTAACCCTAACCCTAATGAACCCTAAGCCTAACCCTATCCCTAACCCTAATGCTAACCTTAACCCTAACCCTAAACCTAACGCCCTGACCATAACCCTAACCCAAACCCTAACCCCAAACCCTAACACTACCCCTAACCCTAACCCCTAACCCTACCCCCCTAATACTGCCCCTAACCCCCTAACGATAACCCTAGCCCTAACCCTAAAGAACCCTAACCTTAAACGAAAACCCTAACCCTAACCCTAACCCTAACCCCCTGGCAACCGCACCCCGCACACTTGGTTCCCCCCTCATTTTGGTTCCCCCCCCCCCTTGGGTCCCCCCGGAAACAAAACCCCGCACACTTGGTTCCCCCCTCATTTTGGTTCCCCCCCCCGGTGCGCCCCACAAATGGGTCCCCCCGGAAACAAAACCCCGCACACTTGGTTCCCCCCTCATTTTGGTTCCCCCCCCCCGGTGCGCCCCACAAATGGGTCCCCCCGGAAACAAAACCCCGCACACTTGGTTCCCCCCTCATTTTGGTTCCCCCCCCGGTGCGCCCCACAAATGGGTCCCCCCGGAAACAAAACCCCGCACACTTGGTTCCCCCCTCATTTTGGTTCCCCCCCCCGGTGCGCCCCACAAATGGGTCCCCCCGGAAACAAAACCCCGCACACTTGGTTCCCCCCTCATTTTGGTTCCCCCCCACCCTTGGGGTCCCCCCAAGCCTCATGAACCCCCTCTGACCACCGACCTATGACCCCCGACCTATGACCCCTGACCCCTGACCTCTGACCCCCGACATCTGACCCCTGACCCCTGACCCCTGACCCCTGACCCCTGACCTCTGACCCCTGACCTCTGACCCCCTGACTCCTGACCCCTGACCTCTGACGCCTGAGCTCTGACCCCCCGACCCCTGACCTCTGACGCCTGACCCCTGACCTCTGACCCCTGACCCCTGACCTCCGGCCTCTGACCACTTAGCCCGGACCTCTGACCCCTGACCTCTGACCCCCTGACTCCTGACCTCTGACCCCTGACCCCTGACCTCAGACACCCGACCCCTCAACTCCGGCCTCTGACCACTGACCCCTGACCCCTGACCTCTGACCCCCAACCACTGACTCCTGACCCCTGACCCCCGACCTCTGACCTCTGACCTGTGACCCCTGACCTCTGACCCCCTGACCCAAGCCCAAGCCCAAAAATCCCAAGCCCAAAAATCCCAAGCCCAAAAAATAGGACTCTCAAAACCTAAACCCAAAAACTAAAACCTAAAAACCCAAAAACCTAAACCCAAAAACGCTCCAAACACTAATCCAAAAAAATAAGACGCTCAAAGCACTAACACAAAATATTAAGATGCTCAAAACCCTAACGCAAAAAATTAAGATGCTCCAAACCCTAACCCAAAAAATTAGGACACTCAAAACCTTAACCCTGGAGAACCTAACCTGAAAAAATCAATCAATAAATAAATAAAAATAAAATTTTAAAACCCTAACCCTAAATAATTGACCAAAAAGAAAACCCTAAGACCCTATCCCTAAAAAACCTTTCAACACTACAACCCATAAACTCTAAAACCCTAACACACTAACCCTGAAAAACTTAAAGCCTTAACCCCCAAATCCCTAAAATACTAACCGTTAAAAATCCAAACCTAAACAACTTAAAATCCTAAACATAAACCCTGAGAATACTTACCCTGAAACCCAACCCTAGTGCCCTACCCCTGAAACCTTAAAACCGTGAATCAATCTTTGGAAAATAACATAGGCTCAGGAGAGGATCTCACTACGCTTACCCTGACTCTGACTCTGACCCTGACCCTAACCCTAACCCTACCCCTAACCCTAAGCCTCACCCTCTAACCCTAACCCTAACACTAACCCAAAACCTAACCCTAACTCTAACCCTACCCCTAACCCTAACCCCTAACCATAAACCTAACCCCCTAACCCTAACCCTAACCCCCTAACCATAACCCTAGCCCTAACCCTAACCCAAATCCCTAACCCTAAACCGAGCCCTAACCCGAACCCTCACCCTAACCCTAACCCGCCTAACCCTAACCCTAAACCTAACCCTAACCCCGAACCCGAACCCTAACCCCCTAACCATAACCCTAAGCCCTAACCCTAACCCTAATGAACCCTAAGCCTAACCCTATCCCTAACCCTAATGCTAACCTTAACCCTAACCCTAAACCTAACGCCCTGACCATAACCCTAACCCAAACCCTAACCCCAAACCCTAACACTACCCCTAACCCTAACCCCTAACCCTACCCCCCTAATACTGCCCCTAACCCCCTAACGATAACCCTAGCCCTAACCCTAAAGAACCCTAACCTTAAACGAAAACCCTAACCCTAACCCTAACCCTAACCCCCTGGCAACCGCACCCCGCACACTTGGTTCCCCCCTCATTTTGGTTCCCCCCCCCCCTTGGGTCCCCCCGGAAACAAAACCCCGCACACTTGGTTCCCCCCTCATTTTGGTTCCCCCCCCCGGTGCGCCCCACAAATGGGTCCCCCCGGAAACAAAACCCCGCACACTTGGTTCCCCCCTCATTTTGGTTCCCCCCCCCCGGTGCGCCCCACAAATGGGTCCCCCCGGAAACAAAACCCCGCACACTTGGTTCCCCCCTCATTTTGGTTCCCCCCCCGGTGCGCCCCACAAATGGGTCCCCCCGGAAACAAAACCCCGCACACTTGGTTCCCCCCTCATTTTGGTTCCCCCCCCCCGGTGCGCCCCACAAATGGGTCCCCCCGGAAACAAAACCCCGCACACTTGGTTCCCCCCTCATTTTGGTTCCCCCCCACCCTTGGGGTCCCCCCAAGCCTCATGAACCCCCTCTGACCACCGACCTATGACCCCCGACCTATGACCCCTGACCCCTGACCTCTGACCCCCGACATCTGACCCCTGACCCCTGACCCCTGACCCCTGACCCCTGACCTCTGACCCCTGACCTCTGACCCCCTGACTCCTGACCCCTGACCTCTGACGCCTGAGCTCTGACCCCCCGACCCCTGACCTCTGACGCCTGACCCCTGACCTCTGACCCCTGACCCCTGACCTCCGGCCTCTGACCACTTAGCCCGGACCTCTGACCCCTGACCTCTGACCCCCTGACTCCTGACCTCTGACCCCTGACCCCTGACCTCAGACACCCGACCCCTCAACTCCGGCCTCTGACCACTGACCCCTGACCCCTGACCTCTGACCCCCAACCACTGACTCCTGACCCCTGACCCCCGACCTCTGACCTCTGACCTGTGACCCCTGACCTCTGACCCCCTGACCCAAGCCCAAGCCCAAAAATCCCAAGCCCAAAAATCCCAAGCCCAAAAAATAGGACTCTCAAAACCTAAACCCAAAAACTAAAACCTAAAAACCCAAAAACCTAAACCCAAAAACGCTCCAAACACTAATCCAAAAAAATAAGACGCTCAAAGCACTAACACAAAATATTAAGATGCTCAAAACCCTAACGCAAAAAATTAAGATGCTCCAAACCCTAACCCAAAAAATTAGGACACTCAAAACCTTAACCCTGGAGAACCTAACCTGAAAAAATCAATCAATAAATAAATAAAAATAAAATTTTAAAACCCTAACCCTAAATAATTGACCAAAAAGAAAACCCTAAGACCCTATCCCTAAAAAACCTTTCAACACTACAACCCATAAACTCTAAAACCCTAACACACTAACCCTGAAAAACTTAAAGCCTTAACCCCCAAATCCCTAAAATACTAACCGTTAAAAATCCAAACCTAAACAACTTAAAATCCTAAACATAAACCCTGAGAATACTTACCCTGAAACCCAACCCTAGTGCCCTACCCCTGAAACCTTAAAACCGTGAATCAATCTTTGGAAAATAACATAGGCTCAGGAGAGGATCTCACTACGCTTACCCTGACTCTGACTCTGACCCTGACCCTAACCCTAACCCTACCCCTAACCCTAAGCCTCACCCTCTAACCCTAACCCTAACACTAACCCAAAACCTAACCCTAACTCTAACCCTACCCCTAACCCTAACCCCTAACCATAAACCTAACCCCCTAACCCTAACCCTAACCCTAACCCCCTAACCATAACCCTAGCCCTAACCCTAACCCAAATCCCTAACCCTAAACCGAGCCCTAACCCGAACCCTCACCCTAACCCTAACCCGCCTAACCCTAACCCTAAACCTAACCCTAACCCCGAACCCGAACCCTAACCCCCTAACCATAACCCTAAGCCCTAACCCTAACCCTAATGAACCCTAAGCCTAACCCTATCCCTAACCCTAATGCTAACCTTAACCCTAACCCTAAACCTAACGCCCTGACCATAACCCTAACCCAAACCCTAACCCCAAACCCTAACACTACCCCTAACCCTAACCCCTAACCCTACCCCCCTAATACTACCCCTAACCCCCTAACGATAACCCTAGCCCTAACCCTAAAGAACCCTAACCTTAAACGAAAACCCTAACCCTAACCCTAACCCTAACCCCCTGGCAACCGCACCCCGCACACTTGGTTCCCCCCTCATTTTGGTTCCCCCCCCCCTTGGGTCCCCCCGGAAACAAAACCCCGCACACTTGGTTCCCCCCTCATTTTGGTTCCCCCCCCGGTGCGCCCCACAAATGGGTCCCCCCGGAAACAAAACCCCGCACACTTGGTTCCCCCCTCATTTTGGTTCCCCCCCCCCGTGCGCCCCACAAATGGGTCCCCCCGGAAACAAAACCCCGCACACTTGGTTCCCCCCTCATTTTGGTTCCCCCCCCGGTGCGCCCCACAAATGGGTCCCCCCGGAAACAAAACCCCGCACACTTGGTTCCCCCCTCATTTTGGTTCCCCCCCCCCGGTGCGCCCCACAAATGGGTCCCCCCGGAAACAAAACCCCGCACACTTGGTTCCCTCCTCATTTTGGTTCCCCCCCACCCTTGAGGTCCCCCCAAGCCTCATGAACCCCCTCTGACCCCCGACCTGTGACCCCCGACCTATGACCCCTGACCCCTGACCTCTGACCCCCGACATCTGACCTCTGACCTCTGACCCCCTGACTCCTGACCCCTGACCTCTGACGCCTGAGCTCTGACCCCCCGACCCCTGACCTCTGACGCCTGACCCCTGACCTCTGACCCCTGACCCCTGACCTCCGGCCTCTGACCACTTAGCCCGGACCTCTGACCCCTGACCTCTGACCCCCTGACTCCTGACCTCTGACCCCTGACCCCTGACCTCAGACACCCGACCCCTCAACTCCGGCCTCTGACCACTGACCCCTGACCCCTGACCTCTGACCCCCAACCACTGACTCCTGACCCCTGACCCCCGACCCCTGACCCCCGACCCCTGACCCCCGACCTCTGACCCCTGACCTCTGACCCCCTGACCCAATCCCAAGCCCAAAAATCCCAAGCCCAAAAAATAGGACTCTCAAAACCTAAACCCAAAAACTAAAACCTAAAAACCCAAAAACCTAAACCCAAAAACGCTCCAAACACTAATCCAAAAAAATAAGACGCTCAAAGCACTAACACAAAATATTAAGATGCTCAAAACCCTAACGCAAAAAATTAAGATGCTCCAAACCCTAACCCAAAAAATTAGGACACTCAAAACCTTAACCCTGGAGAACCTAACCTGAAAAAATCAATCAATAAATAAATAAAAATAAAATTTTAAAACCCTAACCCTAAATAATTGACCAAAAAGAAAACCCTAAGACCCTATCCCTAAAAAACCTTTCAACACTACAACCCATAAACTCTAAAACCCTAACACACTAACCCTGAAAAACTTAAAGCCTTAACCCCCAAATCCCTAAAATACTAACCGTTAAAAATCCAAACCTAAACAACTTAAAATCCTAAACATAAACCCTGAGAATACTTACCCTGAAACCCAACCCTAGTGCCCTACCCCTGAAACCTTAAAACCGTGAATCAATCTTTGGAAAATAACATAGGCTCAGGAGAGGATCTCACTACGCTTACCCTGACTCTGACTCTGACCCTGACCCTAACCCTAACCCTACCCCTAACCCTAAGCCTCACCCTCTAACCCTAACCCTAACACTAACCCAAAACCTAACCCTAACTCTAACCCTACCCCTAACCCTAACCCCTAACCATAAACCTAACCCCCTAACCCTAACCCTAACCCTAACCCCCTAACCATAACCCTAGCCCTAACCCTAACCCAAATCCCTAACCCTAAACCGAGCCCTAACCCGAACCCTCACCCTAACCCTAACCCGCCTAACCCTAACCCTAAACCTAACCCTAACCCCGAACCCGAACCCTAACCCCCTAACCATAACCCTAAGCCCTAACCCTAACCCTAATGAACCCTAAGCCTAACCCTATCCCTAACCCTAATGCTAACCTTAACCCTAACACTAAACCTAACGCCCTGACCATAACCCTAACCCAAACCCTAACCCCAAACCCTAACACTACCCCTAACCCTAACCCCTAACCCTACCCCCCTAATACTACCCCTAACCCCCTAACGATAACCCTAGCCCTAACCCTAAAGAACCCTAACCTTAAACGAAAACCCTAACCCTAACCCTAACCCTAACCCTAACCCTAACCCTAACCCTAACCCTAACCCTAACCCTAAACCCTAACCCTAACCCTAACCCTAACCCTAACCCTAACCCTAACCCTAACCGTAACACTAACCCTAACCGTAACCCTAACCCTAACCCTAACCCTAACCCTAACCCTAACCTAAACCTAACCCTAACCCTAACACTAACCCTAACCCTAAACTACCCTAAACCTAACCCTAACCCTAACCCTAACCCTAACCCTAGCCCTAGCCCTAGCCCTAACCCTAACCCTAACCCTAACCCTAAACCGGATCTAACCCTAACCCTAACCCTAACCCTAACCCTAACCCTAACCCTAACCCTAACCCTAACCCCAACCCTAACCCCCTAACCCTAACGGATCTAACCCTAACCCTCTAACCTTAACCCCCCAACACCCCAAACCCAACCACCCAACCCTAACCCCCTAACCCTAACCCCCGACACCCCAACCCTAACCCCCTAAACCTAACGGATCTAACCCTAACCGTAACGCTCTAACCCTAACACCCAACCCCCTAACCCACCAACCCTGACCCCCGACCCTACAACCTTAACCCCCGATTCGCCAACCCTAACCCCCTAACCCTAAATCCCAACCCCCTACCCCCCAACCCTAACCCCCGACCCCCGACCCCTAACCCCCTAACCCTAACGGATCTAACACTAACCCTCTAACCCGAACCCCCCAAGCCCCTAACCCCCAACCCAAAACGCTAAACATAACCCTAGCCAGCATCGAAGACGACTGAAAAATCAGGCCCCAGGAAATGCGTTGCGAGCCCCTTTGGACCATCCAAAAGTGCCCCCAAAGGAAGGCTTTGGGTACAAGAGAACTCCCCAGGGGAGCCTTTACGCAGCCCCACATGCAACTGGACCCTCCGGGTTCGCTGTTTCCGAGCATCCCTAAACATAGCCCTAGCCGGCATCGAAGACGACTGAAAAATCAGGCCCCAGGAAATGCGTTGCGAGCCCTTTTCGCCCATCCAAAAGTGCCCCCAAAGGAAGGCTTTGGGTACAAGAGAACTCCCCAGGGGAGCCTTTACGCAGCCCCACATGCAACTGGACCCTCCGGGTTCGCTGTTTCCGAGCATCCCTAAACATAGCCCTAGCCGTCATCAAAGACGACTGAAAAATCAGGCCCCAGGAAATGCGTTGCGAGCCCTTTTCGCCCATCCAAAAGTGCCCCCAAAGGAAGGCTTTGGGTACAAGAGAACTCCCCAGGGGAGCCTTTACGCAGCCCCACATGCAACTGGACCCTCCGGGTTCGCTGTTCCTGAGCAAACCTAAACGTAGCCCTAGCCGTCATCGGAGACGACTGAAAAATCAGGCCCCAGGAAATGCGTTGCGAGCCCTTTTCGCCCATCCAAAAGTGCCCCCAAAGGAAGGCTTTGGGTACAAGAGAACTCCCCAGGGGAGCCTTTACGCAGCCCCACATGCAACTGGACCCTCCGGGTTCGCTGTTCCTGAGCATCCCTAAACATAGCCCTAGTCGACATCGAAGACGACTGAAAAATCAGGCCCCAGGAAATGCGTTGCGAGCCCTTTTCGCCCATCCAAAAGTGCCCCCAAAGGAAGGCTTTGGGTACAAGAGAACTCCCCAGGGGAGCCTTTACGCAGCCCCACATGCAACTGGACCCTCCGGGTTCGCTGTTCCTGAGCAAACCTAAACGTAGCCCTAGCCGTCATCGGAGACGACTGAAAAATCAGGCCCCAGGAAATGCGTTGCGAGCCCTTTTCGCCCATCCAAAAGTGCCCCCAAAGGAAGGCTTTGGGTACAAGAGAACTCCCCAGGGGAGCCTTTACGCAGCCCCACATGCAACTGGACCCTCCGGGTTCGCTGTTCCTGAGCAAACCTAAACGTAGCCCTAGCTGTCATCGGAGACGACTGAAAAATCAGGCCCCAGGAAATGCGTTGCGAGCCCTTTTCGCCCATCCAAAAGTGCCCCCAAAGGAAGGCTTTGGGTACAAGAGAACTCCCCAGGGGAGCCTTTACGCAGTCCCACATGCAACTGGACCCTCCGGGTTCGCTATCCCTGAGCAAACCTAAACGTAACCCTAGCCGTCATCGTAGATGAGTGAAAAATCAGGCCCCAGGAAATGCGTTGCAAACCCCTTTGGACCATCCAAAAGTGCCCCCAAAGGAAGGCTTTGGGTACAAGAGAACTCCCCAGGGGAGCCTTTACGCAGCCCCACATGCAACTGGACCCTCCGGGTTCGCTGTTCCTGAGCAAACCTAAACGTAGCCCTAGCCGTCATCGGAGACGACTGAAAAATCAGGCCCCAGGAAATGCGTTGCGAGCCCCTTTGGACCATCCAAAAGTGCCCCCAAAGGAAGGCTTTGGGTACAAGTGAACTCCCCAGGGGAGCCTTTACGCAGCCCCACATGCAACTGGACCCTCCGGGTTCGCTGTTTCCGAGCATCCCTAAACATAGCCCTAGCCGGCATGGGAGAAGACTGAAAAATCAGGCCCCAGGAAATGCGTTGCGAGCCCTTTTCGCCCATCCAAAAGTGCCCCCAAAGGAAGGCTTTGGGTACAAGAGAACTCCCCAGGGGAGCCTTTACGCAGCCCCACATGCAACTGGACCCTCCGGGTTCGCTGTTCCTGAGCAAACCTAAATGTAGCCCTAGCCGTCATCGGAGACGACTGAAAAATCAGGCCCCAGGAAATGCGTTGCGAACCCCTTTGGACCATCCAAAAGTGCCCCCAAAGGAAGGCTTTGGGTACAAGAGAACTCCCCAGGGGAGCCTTTACGCAGCCCCACATGCAACTGGACCCTCCGGGTTCGCTGTTTCCGAGCATCCCTAAACATAGCCCTAGTCGACATCGAAGACGACTGAAAAATCAGGCCCCAGGAAATGCGTTGCGAGCCCTTTTTGCCCATCCAAAAGTGCCCCCAAAGGAAGGCTTTGGGTACAAGAGAACTCCCCAGGGGAGCCTTTACGCAGCCCCACATGCAACTGGACCCTCCGGGTTCGCTGTTTCCGAGCAAACCTAAACATAGCCCTAGTCGGCATCGAAGACGACTGAAAAATCAGGTCCCAGGAAATGCGTTGCGAGCCCTTTTCGCCCATCAAAAAGTGCCCCTAAAGGAAGGCTTTGGGTACAAGTGAACTCCCCAGGGGAGCCTTTACGCAGCCCCACATGCAACTGGACCCTCCGGGTTCGCTGTTCCTGAGCAAACCTAAACGTAGCCCTAGCCGTCATCGGAGACGACTGAAAAATCAGGCCCCAGGAAATGCGTTCCGAGCCCTTTTGGACCATCCAAAAGTGCCCCCAAAGGAAGGCTTTGGGTACAAGAGAACTCCCCAGGGGAGCCTTTACGCAGCCCCACATGCAACTGGACCCTCTGGGTTCGCTGTTTCCGAGCATCCCTAAACATAGCCCTAGCCGGCATCGAAGACGACTGAAAAATCAGGCCCCAGGAAATGCGTTGCGAGCCCTTTTCGCCCATCCAAAAGTGCCCCCAAAGGAAGGCTTTGGGTACAAGTGAACTCCCCAGGGGAGCCTTTACGCAGCCCCACATGCAACTGGACCCTCCGGGTTCGCTGTTCCTGAGCAAACCTAAACGTAGCCCTAGCCGTCATCGGAGACGACTGAAAAATCAGGCCCCAGGAAATGCGTTGCGAGCCCTTTTCGCCCATCCAAAAGTGCCCCCAAAGGAAGGCTTTGGGTACAAGAGAACTCCCCAGGGGAGCCTTTACGCAGCCCCACATGCAACTGGACCCTCCGGGTTCGCTGTTCCTGAGCAAACCTAAACGTAGCCCTAGCCGGCATCGGAGACGACTGAAAAATCAGGCCCCAGGAAATGCGTTGCGAGCCCCTTTGGACCATCCAAAAGTGCCCCCAAAGGAAGGCTTTGGGTACAAGTGAACTCCCCAGGGGAGCCTTTACGCAGCCCCACATGCAACTGGACCCTCCGGGTTCGCTGTTCCTGAGCAAACCTAAACGTAGCCCTAGCCGTCATCGGAGACGACTGAAAAATCAGGCCCCAGGAAATGCGTTGCGAACCCCTTTGGACCATCCAAAAGTGCCCCCAAAGGAAGGCTTTGGGTACAAGAGAACTCCCCAGGGGAGCCTTTACGCAGCCCCACATGCAACTGGACCCTCCGGGTTCGCTGTTTCCGAGCATCCCTAAACATAGCCCTAGCCGGCATGGGAGAAGACTGAAAAATCAGGCCCCAGGAAATGCGTTGCGAGCCCTTTTCGCCCATCCAAAAGTGCCCCCAAAGGAAGGCTTTGGGTACAAGAGAACTCCCCAGGGGAGCCTTTACGCAGCCCCACATGCAACTGGACCCTCCGGGTTCGCTGTTTCCGAGCAAACCTAAACATAGCCCTAGCCGGCATCGAAGACGACTGAAAATTCAGGTCCCAGGAAATGCGTTGCGAGCCCCTTTGGACCATCCAAAAGTGCCCCCAAAGGAAGGCTTTGGGTACAAGTGAACTCCCCAGGGGAGCCTTTACGCAGCCCCACATGCAACTGGACCCTCCGGGTTCGCTGTTCCTGAGCAAACCTAAACGTAGCCCTAGCCGTCATCGGAGACGACTGAAAAATCAGGCCCCAGGAAATGCGTTGCGAGCCCTTTTCGCCCATCCAAAAGTGCCCCCAAAGGAAGGCTTTGGGTACAAGAGAACTCCCCAGGGGAGCCTTTACGCAGCCCCACATGCAACTGGACCCTCCGGGTTCGCTGTTCCTGAGCATCCCTAAACATAGCCCTAGTCGACATCGAAGACGACTGAAAAATCAGGCCCCAGGAAATGCGTTGCGAGCCCTTTTCGCCCATCCAAAAGTGCCCCCAAAGGAAGGCTTTGGGTACAAGAGAACTCCCCAGGGGAGCCTTTACGCAGCCCCACATGCAACTGGACCCTCCGGGTTCGCTGTTCCTGAGCAAACCTAAACGTAGCCCTAGCCGTCATCGGAGACGACTGAAAAATCAGGCCCCAGGAAATGCGTTGCGAGCCCCTTTGGACCATCCAAAAGTGCCCCCAAAGGAAGGCTTTGGGTACAAGTGAACTCCCCAGGGGAGCCTTTACGCAGCCCCACATGCAACTGGACCCTCCGGGTTCGCTGTTCCTGAGCAAACCTAAACGTAGCCCTAGCCGTCATCGGAGACGACTGAAAAATCAGGCCCCAGGAAATGCGTTGCGAGCCCCTTTGGACCATCCAAAAGTGCCCCCAAAGGAAGGCTTTGGGTACAAGTGAACTCCCCAGGGGAGCCTTTACGCAGCCCCACATGCAACTGGACCCTCCGGGTTCGCTGTTCCTGAGCAAACCTAAACGTAGCCCTAGCCGTCATCGGAGACGACTGAAAAATCAGGCCCCAGGAAATGCGTTGCGAACCCCTTTGGACCATCCAAAAGTGCCCCCAAAGGAAGGCTTTGGGTACAAGAGAACTCCCCAGGGGAGCCTTTACGCAGCCCCACATGCAACTGGACCCTCCGGGTTCGCTGTTTCCGAGCATCCCTAAACATAGCCCTAGTCGACATCGAAGACGACTGAAAAATCAGGCCCCAGGAAATGCGTTGCGAGCCCTTTTCGCCCATCCAAAAGTGCCCCCAAAGGAAGGCTTTGGGTACAAGAGAACTCCCCAGGGGAGCCTTTACGCAGCCCCACATGCAACTGGACCCTCCGGGTTCGCTGTTCCTGAGCAAACCTAAACGTAGCCCTAGCCGGCATCGGAGACGACTGAAAAATCAGGCCCCAGGAAATGCGTTGCGAGCCCCTTTGGACCATCCAAAAGTGCCCCCAAAGGAAGGCTTTGGGTACAAGAGAACTCCCCAGGGGAGCCTTTACGCAGCCCCACATGCAACTGGACCCTCCGGGTTCGCTGTTCCTGAGCAAACCTAAACGTAGCCCTAGCCGGCATCGGAGACGACTGAAAAATCAGGCCCCAGGAAATGCGTTGCGAGCCCTTTTCGCCCATCCAAAAGTGCCCCCAAAGGAAGGCTTTGGGTACAAGAGAACTCCCCAGGGGAGCCTTTACGCAGCCCCACATGCAACTGGACCCTCCGGGTTCGCTGTTCCTGAGCAAACCTAAACGTAGCCCTAGCCGTCATCGGAGACGACTGAAAAATCAGGCCCCAGGAAATGCGTTGCGAGCCCTTTTCGCCCATCCAAAAGTGCCCCCAAAGGAAGGCTTTGGGTACAAGAGAACTCCCCAGGGGAGCCTTTACGCAGCCCCACATGCAACTGGACCCTCCGGGTTCGCTGTTCCTGAGCAAACCTAAACGTAGCCCTAGCCGTCATCGGAGACGACTGAAAAATCAGGCCCCAGGAAATGCGTTGCGAGCCCTTTTCGCCCATCCAAAAGTGCCCCCAAAGGAAGGCTTTGGGTACAAGAGAACTCCCCAGGGGAGCCTTTACGCAGCCCCACATGCAACTGGACCCTCCGGGTTCGCTGTTCCTGAGCAAACCTAAACGTAACCCTAGCCGTCATCGTAGATGAGTGAAAAATCAGGCCCCAGGAAATGCGTTGCAAACCCCTTTGGACCATCCAAAAGTGCCCCCAAAGGAAGGCTTTGGGTACAAGAGAACTCCCCAGGGGAGCCTTTACGCAGCCCCACATGCAACTGGACCCTCCGGGTTCGCTGTTCCTGAGCAAACCTAAACGTAGCCCTAGCCGGCATCGGAGACGACTGAAAAATCAGGCCCCAGGAAATGCGTTGCGAGCCCCTTTGGACCATCCAAAAGTGCCCCCAAAGGAAGGCTTTGGGTACAAGTGAACTCCCCAGGGGAGCCTTTACGCAGCCCCACATGCAACTGGACCCTCCGGGTTCGCTGTTTCCGAGCATCCCTAAACATAGCCCTAGCCGGCATGGGAGAAGACTGAAAAATCAGGCCCCAGGAAATGCGTTGCGAGCCCTTTTCGCCCATCCAAAAGTGCCCCCAAAGGAAGGCTTTGGGTACAAGAGAACTCCCCAGGGGAGCCTTTACGCAGCCCCACATGCAACTGGACCCTCCGGGTTCGCTGTTCCTGAGCAAACCTAAACGTAGCCCTAGCCGGCATCGGAGACGACTGAAAAATCAGGCCCCAGGAAATGCGTTGCGAACCCCTTTGGACCATCCAAAAGTGCCCCCAAAGGAAGGCTTTGGGTACAAGAGAACTCCCCAGGGGAGCCTTTACGCAGCCCCACATGCAACTGGACCCTCCGGGTTCGCTGTTTCCGAGCATCCCTAAACATAGCCCTAGTCGACATCGAAGACGACTGAAAAATCAGGCCCCAGGAAATGCGTTGCGAGCCCTTTTTGCCCATCCAAAAGTGCCCCCAAAGGAAGGCTTTGGGTACAAGAGAACTCCCCAGGGGAGCCTTTACGCAGCCCCACATGCAACTGGACCCTCCGGGTTCGCTGTTTCCGAGCAAACCTAAACATAGCCCTAGTCGGCATCGAAGACGACTGAAAATTCAGGTCCCAGGAAATGCGTTGCGAGCCCTTTTCGCCCATCAAAAAGTGCCCCTAAAGGAAGGCTTTGGGTACAAGTGAACTCCCCAGGGGAGCCTTTACGCAGCCCCACATGCAACTGGACCCTCCGGGTTCGCTGTTCCTGAGCAAACCTAAACGTAGCCCTAGCCGTCATCGGAGACGACTGAAAAATCAGGCCCCAGGAAATGCGTTCCGAGCCCTTTTGGACCATCCAAAAGTGCCCCCAAAGGAAGGCTTTGGGTACAAGAGAACTCCCCAGGGGAGCCTTTACGCAGCCCCACATGCAACTGGACCCTCTGGGTTCGCTGTTTCCGAGCATCCCTAAACATAGCCCTAGCCGGCATCGAAGACGACTGAAAAATCAGGCCCCAGGAAATGCGTTGCGAGCCCTTTTCGCCCATCCAAAAGTGCCCCCAAAGGAAGGCTTTGGGTACAAGTGAACTCCCCAGGGGAGCCTTTACGCAGCCCCACATGCAACTGGACCCTCCGGGTTCGCTGTTCCTGAGCAAACCTAAACGTAGCCCTAGCCGTCATCGGAGACGACTGAAAAATCAGGCCCCAGGAAATGCGTTGCGAGCCCTTTTCGCCCATCCAAAAGTGCCCCCAAAGGAAGGCTTTGGGTACAAGAGAACTCCCCAGGGGAGCCTTTACGCAGCCCCACATGCAACTGGACCCTCCGGGTTCGCTGTTCCTGAGCATCCCTAAACATAGCCCTAGTCGACATCGAAGACGACTGAAAAATCAGGCCCCAGGAAATGCGTTGCGAGCCCTTTTCGCCCATCCAAAAGTGCCCCCAAAGGAAGGCTTTGGGTACAAGAGAACTCCCCAGGGGAGCCTTTACGCAGCCCCACATGCAACTGGACCCTCCGGGTTCGCTGTTCCTGAGCAAACCTAAACGTAGCCCTAGCCGGCATCGGAGACGACTGAAAAATCAGGCCCCAGGAAATGCGTTGCGAGCCCCTTTGGACCATCCAAAAGTGCCCCCAAAGGAAGGCTTTGGGTACAAGTGAACTCCCCAGGGGAGCCTTTACGCAGCCCCACATGCAACTGGACCCTCCGGGTTCGCTGTTCCTGAGCAAACCTAAACGTAGCCCTAGCCGTCATCGGAGACGACTGAAAAATCAGGCCCCAGGAAATGCGTTGCGAACCCCTTTGGACCATCCAAAAGTGCCCCCAAAGGAAGGCTTTGGGTACAAGAGAACTCCCCAGGGGAGCCTTTACGCAGCCCCACATGCAACTGGACCCTCCGGGTTCGCTGTTTCCGAGCATCCCTAAACATAGCCCTAGTCGACATCGAAGACGACTGAAAAATCAGGCCCCAGGAAATGCGTTGCGAGCCCTTTTCGCCCATCCAAAAGTGCCCCCAAAGGAAGGCTTTGGGTACAAGAGAACTCCCCAGGGGAGCCTTTACGCAGCCCCACATGCAACTGGACCCTCCGGGTTCGCTGTTTCCGAGCAAACCTAAACATAGCCCTAGCCGGCATCGAAGACGACTGAAAATTCAGGTCCCAGGAAATGCGTTGCGAGCCCCTTTGGACCATCCAAAAGTGCCCCCAAAGGAAGGCTTTGGGTACAAGTGAACTCCCCAGGGGAGCCTTTACGCAGCCCCACATGCAACTGGACCCTCCGGGTTCGCTGTTCCTGAGCAAACCTAAACGTAGCCCTAGCCGTCATCGGAGACGACTGAAAAATCAGGCCCCAGGAAATGCGTTGCGAGCCCTTTTCGCCCATCCAAAAGTGCCCCCAAAGGAAGGCTTTGGGTACAAGAGAACTCCCCAGGGGAGCCTTTACGCAGCCCCACATGCAACTGGACCCTCCGGGTTCGCTGTTCCTGAGCATCCCTAAACATAGCCCTAGTCGACATCGAAGACGACTGAAAAATCAGGCCCCAGGAAATGCGTTGCGAGCCCTTTTCGCCCATCCAAAAGTGCCCCCAAAGGAAGGCTTTGGGTACAAGAGAACTCCCCAGGGGAGCCTTTACGCAGCCCCACATGCAACTGGACCCTCCGGGTTCGCTGTTCCTGAGCAAACCTAAACGTAGCCCTAGCCGTCATCGGAGACGACTGAAAAATCAGGCCCCAGGAAATGCGTTGCGAGCCCCTTTGGACCATCCAAAAGTGCCCCCAAAGGAAGGCTTTGGGTACAAGTGAACTCCCCAGGGGAGCCTTTACGCAGCCCCACATGCAACTGGACCCTCTGGGTTCGCTGTTCCTGAGCAAACCTAAACGTAGCCCTAGCCGTCATCGGAGACGACTGAAAAATCAGGCCCCAGGAAATGCGTTGCGAGCCCCTTTGGACCATCCAAAAGTGCCCCCAAAGGAAGGCTTTGGGTACAAGTGAACTCCCCAGGGGAGCCTTTACGCAGCCCCACATGCAACTGGACCCTCCGGGTTCGCTGTTCCTGAGCAAACCTAAACGTAGCCCTAGCCGTCATCGGAGACGACTGAAAAATCAGGCCCCAGGAAATGCGTTGCGAACCCCTTTGGACCATCCAAAAGTGCCCCCAAAGGAAGGCTTTGGGTACAAGAGAACTCCCCAGGGGAGCCTTTACGCAGCCCCACATGCAACTGGACCCTCCGGGTTCGCTGTTTCCGAGCATCCCTAAACATAGCCCTAGTCGACATCGAAGACGACTGAAAAATCAGGCCCCAGGAAATGCGTTGCGAGCCCTTTTCGCCCATCCAAAAGTGCCCCCAAAGGAAGGCTTTGGGTACAAGAGAACTCCCCAGGGGAGCCTTTACGCAGCCCCACA
Source organism: Anas platyrhynchos (assembly GCF_047663525.1). NCBI lineage: Eukaryota > Metazoa > Chordata > Aves > Anseriformes > Anatidae > Anas > Anas platyrhynchos. Next base: position 6,733,331 of record NC_092616.1, on the reverse strand, counting down.
TGCAACTGGACCCTCCGGGTTCGCTGTTCCTGAGCAAACCTAAACGTAGCCCTAGCCGGCATCGGAGACGACTGAAAAATCAGGCCCCAGGAAATGCGTTGCGAGCCCCTTTGGACCATCCAAAAGTGCCCCCAAAGGAAGGCTTTGGGTACAAGAGAACTCCCCAGGGGAGCCTTTACGCAGCCCCACATGCAACTGGACCCTCCGGGTTCGCTGTTCCTGAGCAAACCTAAACATAGCCCTAGCCGGCATCGAAGACGACTGAAAAATCAGGCCCCAGGAAATGCGTTCCGAGCCCTTTTTGCCCATCCAAAAGTGCCCCCAAAGGAAGGCTTTGGGTACAAGAGAACTCCCCAGGGGAGCCTTTACGCAGCCCCACATGCAACTGGACCCTCCGGGTTCGCTGTTTCCGAGCATCCCTAAACATAGCCCTAGCCGGCATGGGAGAAGACTGAAAAATCAGGCCCCAGGAAATGCGTTCCGAGCCCTTTTGGACCATCCAAAAGTGCCCCCAAAGGAAGGCTTTGGGTACAAGAGAACTCCCCAGGGGAGCCTTTACGCAGCCCCACATGCAACTGGACCCTCCGGGTTCGCTGTTTCCGAGCATCCCTAAACATAGCCCTAGCCGGCATCGAAGACGACTGAAAAATCAGGCCCCAGGAAATGCGTTGCGAGCCCTTTTCGCCCATCCAAAAGTGCCCCCAAAGGAAGGCTTTGGGTACAAGTGAACTCCCCAGGGGAGCCTTTACGCAGCCCCACATGCAACTGGACCCTCCGGGTTCGCTGTTCCTGAGCAAACCTAAACGTAGCCCTAGCCGTCATCGGAGACGACTGAAAAATCAGGCCCCAGGAAATGCGTTGCGAGCCCCTTTGGACCATCCAAAAGTGCCCCCAAAGGAAGGCTTTGGGTACAAGAGAACTCCCCAGGGGAGCCTTTACGCAGCCCCACATGCAACTGGACCCTCCGGGTTCGCTGTTTCCGAGCATCCCTAAACATAGCCCTAGTCGACATCGAAGACGACTGAAAAATCAGGCCCCAGGAAATGCGTTGCGAGCCCTTTTCGCCCATCCAAAAGTGCCCCCAAAGGAAGGCTTTGGGTACAAGAGAACTCCCCAGGGGAGCCTTTACGCAGCCCCACATGCAACTGGACCCTCCGGGTTCGCTGTTCCTGAGCAAACCTAAACGTAACCCTAGCCGTCATCGTAGATGAGTAAAAAATCAGGCCCCAGGAAATGCGTTGCGAACCCCTTTGGACCATCCAAAAGTGCCCCCAAAGGAAGGCTTTGGGTACAAGAGAACTCCCCAGGGGAGCCTTTACGCAGCCCCACATGCAACTGGACCCTCCGGGTTCGCTGTTCCTGAGCAAACCTAAACGTAGCCCTAGCCGGCATCGGAGACGACTGAAAAATCAGGCCCCAGGAAATGCGTTGCGAGCCCTTTTCGCCCATCCAAAAGTGCCCCCAAAGGAAGGCTTTGGGTACAAGAGAACTCCCCAGGGGAGCCTTTACGCAGCCCCACATGCAACTGGACCCTCCGGGTTCGCTGTTCCTGAGCAAACCTAAACATAGCCCTAGCCGTCATCGAAGACGACTGAAAATTCAGGTCCCAGGAAATGCGTTGCGAGCCCTTTTCGCCCATCCAAAAGTGCCCCCAAAGGAAGGCTTTGGGTACAAGAGAACTCCCCAGGGGAGCCTTTACGCAGCCCCACATGCAACTGGACCCTCCGGGTTCGCTGTTCCTGAGCAAACCTAAACGTAGCCCTAGCCGTCATCGGAGACGACTGAAAAATCAGGCCCCAGGAAATGCGTTGCGAGCCCTTTTCGCCCATCCAAAAGTGCCCCCAAAGGAAGGCTTTGGGTACAAGTGAACTCCCCAGGGGAGCCTTTACGCAGCCCCACATGCAACTGGACCCTCCGGGTTCGCTGTTCCGGAGCAAACCTAAACGTAGGCCTAGCCATCATCGGAGACGACTGAAAAATCAGGCCCCAGGAAATGCGTTGCGAGCCCTTTTCGCCCATCCAAAAGTGCCCCCAAAGGAAGGCTTTGGGTACAAGAGAACTCCCCAGGGGAGCCTTTACGCAGCCCCACATGCAACTGGACCCCCCGGGTTCGCTGTTTCCGAGCATCCCTAAACATAGCCCTAGTCGACATCGAAGACGACTGAAAAATCAGGCCCCAGGAAATGCGTTGCGAGCCCTTTTCGCCCATCCAAAAGTGCCCCCAAAGGAAGGCTTTGGGTACAAGAGAACTCCCCAGGGGAGCCTTTACGCAGCCCCACATGCAACTGGACCCTCCGGGTTCGCTGTTCCTGAGCAAACCTAAACGTAGCCCTAGCCGGCATCGGAGACGACTGAAAAATCAGGCCCCAGGAAATGCGTTGCGAGCCCCTTTGGACCATCCAAAAGTGCCCCCAAAGGAAGGCTTTGGGTACAAGAGAACTCCCCAGGGGAGCCTTTACGCAGCCCCACATGCAACTGGACCCTCCGGGTTCGCTGTTTCCGAGCATCCCTAAACGTAGCCGTAGCCGGCATCGAAGACGACTGAAAAATCAGGCCCCAGGAAATGCGTTCCGAGCCCTTTTCGCCCATCCAAAAGTGCCCCCAAAGGAAGGCTTTGGGTACAAGAGAACTCCCCAGGGGAGCCTTTACGCAGCCCCACATGCAACTGGACCCTCCGGGTTCACTGTTTCCGAGCATCCCTAAACATAGCCCTAGCCGGCATGGGAGAAGACTGAAAAATCAGGCCCCAGGAAATGCGTTGCGAGCCCTTTTCGCCCATCCAAAAGTGCCCCCAAAGGAAGGCTTTGGGTACAAGAGAACTCCCCAGGGGAGCCTTTACGCAGCCCCACATGCAACTGGACCCTCCGGGTTCGCTGTTCCTGAGCAAACCTAAACGTAGCCCTAGCCGGCATCGGAGACGACTGAAAAATCAGGCCCCAGGAAATGCGTTGCGAGCCCCTTTCGCCCATCCAAAAGTGCCCCCAAAGGAAGGCTTTGGGTACAAGTGAACTCCCCAGGGGAGCCTTTACGCAGCCCCACATGCAACTGGACCCTCCGGGTTCGCTGTTTCCGAGCATCCCTAAACATAGCCCTAACCGGCGTCGAAGACGAGTGAAAAATCAGGCCTCAGGAAATGCGTTGCGAGCCCTTTTCGCCCATCCAAAAGTGCCCCCAAAGGAAGGCTTTGGGTACAAGAGAACTCCCCAGGGGAGCCTTTACGCAGCCCCACATGCAACTGGACCCTCCGGGTTCGCTGTTTCCGAGCATCCCTAAACATAGCCCCAGCCGGCATCGAAGACGCGTGAAAAATCAGGCCCCAGGAAATGCGTTGCGAGCCCTTTTCGCCCATCCAAAAGTGCCCCCAAAGGAAGGCTTTGGGTACAAGTGAACTCCCCAGGGGAGCCTTTACGCAGCCCCACATGCAACTGGACCCTCCGGGTTCGCTGTTCCTGAGCAAACCTAAACGTAGCCCTAGCCGTCATCGGAGACGACTGAAAAATCAGGCCCCAGGAAATGCGTTGCGAGCCCCTTTGGACCATCCAAAAGTGCCCCCAAAGGAAGGCTTTGGGTACAAGAGAACTCCCCAGGGGAGCCTTTACGCAGCCCCACATGCAACTGGACCCTCCGGGTTCGCTGTTTCCGAGCATCCCTAAACATAGCCCTAGTCGACATCGAAGACGACTGAAAAATCAGGCCCCAGGAAATGCGTTGCGAGCCCTTTTCGCCCATCCAAAAGTGCCCCCAAAGGAAGGCTTTGGGTACAAGAGAACTCCCCAGGGGAGCCTTTACGCAGCCCCACATGCAACTGGACCCTCCGGGTTCGCTGTTCCTGAGCAAACCTAAACGTAACCCTAGCCGTCATCGTAGATTAGTAAAAAATCAGGCCCCAGGAAATGCGTTGCGAACCCCTTTGGACCATCCAAAAGTGCCCCCAAAGGAAGGCTTTGGGTACAAGAGAACTCCCCAGGGGAGCCTTTACGCAGCCCCACATGCAACTGGACCCTCCGGGTTCGCTGTTCCTGAGCAAACCTAAACGTAGCCCTAGCCGTCATCGGAGACGACTGAAAAATCAGGCCCCAGGAAATGCGTTGCGAGCCCTTTTTGCCCATCCAAAAGTGCCCCCAAAGGAAGGCTTTGGGTACAAGAGAACTCCCCAGGGGAGCCTTTACGCAGCCCCACATGCAACTGGACCCTCCGGGTTCGCTGTTCCTGAGCAAACCTAAACATAGCCCTAGCCGTCATCGAAGACGACTGAAAATTCAGGTCCCAGGAAATGCGTTGCGAGCCCTTTTCGCCCATCCAAAAGTGCCCCCAAAGGAAGGCTTTGGGTACAAGAGAACTCCCCAGGGGAGCCTTTACGCAGCCCCACATGCAACTGGACCCTCCGGGTTCGCTGTTCCTGAGCAAACCTAAACGTAGCCCTAGCCGTCATCGGAGACGACTGAAAAATCAGGCCCCAGGAAATGCGTTGCGAGCCCTTTTCGCCCATCCAAAAGTGCCCCCAAAGGAAGGCTTTGGGTACAAGTGAACTCCCCAGGGGAGCCTTTACGCAGCCCCACATGCAACTGGACCCTCCGGGTTCGCTGTTCCTGAGCAAACCTAAACGTAGCCCTAGCCGGCATCGGAGACGACTGAAAAATCAGGCCCCAGGAAATGCGTTGCGAGCCCCTTTGGACCATCCAAAAGTGCCCCCAAAGGAAGGCTTTGGGTACAAGAGAACTCCCCAGGGGAGCCTTTACGCAGCCCCACATGCAACTGGACCCTCCGGGTTCGCTGTTTCCGAGCATCCCTAAACGTAGCCCTAGCCGGCATCGAAGACGACTGAAAAATCAGGCCCCAGGAAATGCGTTCCGAGCCCTTTTCGCCCATCCAAAAGTGCCCCCAAAGGAAGGCTTTGGGTACAAGAGAACTCCCCAGGGGAGCCTTTACGCAGCCCTACATGCAACTGGACCCTCCGGGTTCACTGTTTCCGAGCATCCCTAAACATAGCCCTAGCCGGCATGGGAGAAGACTGAAAAATCAGGCCCCAGGAAATGCGTTGCGAGCCCTTTTCGCCCATCCAAAAGTGCCCCCAAAGGAAGGCTTTGGGTACAAGAGAACTCCCCAGGGGAGCCTTTACGCAGCCCCACATGCAACTGGACCCTCCGGGTTCGCTGTTCCTGAGCAAACCTAAACGTAGCCCTAGCCGGCATCGGAGACGACTGAAAAATCAGGCCCCAGGAAATGCGTTGCGAGCCCCTTTCGCCCATCCAAAAGTGCCCCCAAAGGAAGGCTTTGGGTACAAGTGAACTCCCCAGGGGAGCCTTTACGCAGCCCCACATGCAACTGGACCCTCCGGGTTCGCTGTTTCCGAGCATCCCTAAACATAGCCCTAACCGGCGTCGAAGACGAGTGAAAAATCAGGCCTCAGGAAATGCGTTGCGAGCCCTTTTCGCCCATCCAAAAGTGCCCCCAAAGGAAGGCTTTGGGTACAAGAGAACTCCCCAGGGGAGCCTTTACGCAGCCCCACATGCAACTGGACCCTCCGGGTTCGCTGTTTCCGAGCATCCCTAAACATAGCCCCAGCCGGCATCGAAGACGCGTGAAAAATCAGGCCCCAGGAAATGCGTTGCGAGCCCTTTTCGCCCATCCAAAAGTGCCCCAAAGGAAGGCTTTGGGTACAAGAGAACTCCCCAGGGGAGCCTTTACGCAGCCCCACATGCAACTGGACCCTCCGGGTTCGCTGTTCCTGAGCAAACCTAAACGTAGCCCTAGCCGTCATCGTAGATGAGTGAAAAATCTGGCCCCAGGAAATGCGTTGCGAGCCCTTTTCGCCCATCCAAAAGTGCCCCCAAAGGAAGGCTTTGGGTACAAGAGAACTCCCCAGGGGAGCCTTTACGCAGCCCCACATGCAACTGGACCCTCCGGGTTCGCTGTTCCTGAGCAAACCTAAACGTAGCCCTAGCCGTCATCGGAGACGACTGAAAAATCAGGCCCCAGGAAATGCGTTGCGAGCCCCTTTGGACCATCCAAAAGTGCCCCCAAAGGAAGGCTTTGGGTACAAGTGAACTCCCCAGGGGAGCCTTTACGCAGCCCCACATGCAACTGGACCCTCCGGGTTCGCTGTTTCCGAGCATCCCTAAACATAGCCCTAGCCGGCATCGAGGACGACTGAAAAATCAGGCCCCAGGAAATGCGTTGCGAGCCCTTTTCGCCCATCCAAAAGTGCCCCCAAAGGAAGGCTTTGGGTACAAGAGAACTCCCCAGGGGAGCCTTTACGCAGCCCCACATGCAACTGGACCCTCCGGGTTCGCTGTTCCTGAGCAAACCTAAACGTAGCCCTAGCCGGCATCGGAGACGACTGAAAAATCAGGCCCCAGGAAATGCGTTGCGAACCCCTTTGGACCATCCAAAAGTGCCCCCAAAGGAAGGCTTTGGGTACAAGTGAACTCCCCAGGGGAGCCTTTACGCAGCCCCACATGCAACTGGACCCTCCGGGTTCGCTTTTTCCGAGCATCCCTAAACATAAACCAAGACGGCATCGAACACGACTGAAAAATCAGGCCCCAGGAAATGCGTTGCGAGCCCTTTTCGCCCATCCAAAAGTGCCCCCAAAGGAAGTCTTTGGGTACAAGAGAACTCCCCAGGGGAGCCTTTACGCAGCCCCACATGCAACTGGACCCTCCGGGTTCGCTGATTCCGAGCAAACCTAAACATAGCCATAGCCGGCATGGGAGAAAACTGAAAAACCGGGCCCCAGAAAAAGCGTTGCAAGCCCCTTTGGACCATCCAAAAGTGTCACCAAAGGAAGGCTTTGGGTACAAATGAACTCCCCAGGGGAGCCTTTACGCAGCCCCACATGCAACTGGACCCTCCGGGTTCGCTGTTTCCGAGCAAACCTAAACATAGCCCTAGCCGGCATCGAAGACGAGTGAAAAATCAGGCCCCAGGAAATGCGTTGCGAGCCCTTTTCGCCCATCCAAAGTGCCCCAAAGGAAGGCTTTGGGTACAAGAGAACTCCCTAGGGGAGCCTTTACGCAGCCCCACATGCAACTGGACCCTCCGGGTTCGCTGTTCCTGAGCAAACCTAAACGTAGCCCTAGCCGTCATCGTAGATGAGTGAAAAATCTGGCCCCCGGAAATGCGTTGCGAACCCCTTTGGACCATCCAAAAGTGCCCCCAAAGGAAGGCTTTGGGTACAAGAGAACTCCCCAGGGGAGCCTTTACGCAGCCCCACATGCAACTGGACCCTCCGGGTTCACTGTTCCTGAGCAAACCTAAACGTAGCCCTAGCCGTCATCGGAGACGACTGAAAAATCAGGCCCCAGGAAATGCGTTGCGAGCCCCTTTGGACCATCCAAAAGTGCCCCCAAAGGAAGGCTTTGGGTACAAGAGAACTCCCCAGGGGAGCCTTTACGCAGCCCCACATGAAACTGGACCCGTCGTGTTCGCTCTTTCCGAACAGGCAAATCCTAATCCTAATCCTAATCCTAATCCTAATCCTAATCCTAATCCTAATCCTTTCCCTAACCTTAACATAACCCTAACCCTAACCCTAACCTAACCTAACCCTAACCCTAACCCTAACCCTAAACCTAACCCTAACCCTAACCCTTACCCTAACCCTAACCCTAACCCTAACAGTAACCCTAACCCTAAACAACCCTAAACCTAACCCTAACCCTACTCCTAACCCTAACCCTAACCCTAACCCTAACCCTAACCCTAACCCTAACCCTAACCCTAACCCTAAACCGGATCTAAACCTAACCATAACCCTAACCCTAACACTAGCCCTAACCCTAACCCTAACCACAACCCTAAACCTAAACCTAAACCTAACCCTAACCCTATCCGTAACCCTAACACGGATCTAACCCTAACACTAACCCCCTAACCCTAACCCTAACCCTAACCCTATACCTAACCCTAACCCTAACCCTCACCCTAACTCTAACCCTAACCCTCACACTAACGCTAACCCTAACCGTAACCCTAACCCTCACTCTAACCCTAAACCTAATCCTAACCCCAGCCCTAAACCTAACCCTAACCCTAACCCTAACCCTAAACCGGATCTAACCCTAACCCTAACCCTAACCCTAACCCTAACCCTAACCCTAACCCTAACCCTAACCCTAACCCTAACCCTAACCCTAACCCTAACCCTAACCCTAGCCCTACCCCTAAGCCTAACCCTAACCTTTACCCTAACCCTAACACTATACCGGATCTAACCCTAACCCTAACCCTAACCCTAACCCTAACCCTAACCCTAACCCTAACCCTAATCCTAACCGTAACCCTAACCGTAACCCTAAACCTAACCCTAACCCTAACCCTAACACTAAC